>NC_068365.1:51995806-52240806 GCF_020536995.1 Dreissena polymorpha
ATGTCGGTTTAAACTATGACCGACCCATGTACTTAGTAATTAGAGATATAATCGATCGCTTGTTACCAGTTACTGGTCAACGTGGGAATGCATGTGAGCAAAATAAAGGTCGTTTTATCATACAATCTCTTATATGATATGATAAACGTTGTTTATTTAAACTTATGGGTAATTGCACGATATAAAATAAATTTGATTACATCAAATTACTTGTTTTCAAAGTTATCGTAATCAGAAAACTAACTTTTAACAAAATGCCAAGTAGAGGTAAACAAAGCGATTAGTTTAGCCTTAAAACTGACAGCATTTTTTTAAAAGTATGACCAAAAATTAACGTTTACATATCGTCGTAACCATTGTATGAAATCATGGTAATAATTTATTTCACATAAAAATAAGCATAGTTGAGTATACATTTGTATAGATTTATGCTACAGTGATAAATTATAGACACATTAGAAAATTAAGTTTATACAAAGGATCGGGCGCTAAGTCCTGCCATGGTCATGATAGTTTCTTTTCCATTTTTGGCAAATACATTAATCAATATATATACAATATACACGATGTCAACGTTCTTCTGACGAACATATCAACCGATTGCTCAGTAACTAAACGGATTGCAAAATGTATTCATAATACCTGTTTTTTTCACCATAGATGTGCAAGTATATTTGAACATAAAAAGGGATATACAGCTTCATAAATGCAGAGTACTGTGTAACCATTTATTTTCATCAGCACGAAATTCCGTCATAATTTTTTTTCGTCAGCACATAAATTCGCCAGTTAAAGTATTTAACATGCCGTCATTTTCTTTCGAGTGCATGCATATGACGACTGACATGTTTACTTCCACATTTGTCATCAGTTTATTCGCGATTTTAATGCTTTGCTATATTTTGCTACACGTGATAACACATACTTGCTAGCAAATATAATTTCAACATTACTTATTGTCAGCTTAAATCACCAAATTCCTATAAGTGGATTCATATAAGGCCCGGAACCAAATTGTACAGTGTTTTTACCGCCTGTATTTTTAGTGCGTATCACGTCCATTTATGTTCGTGCACAACATGCAGATTATGGAGTTAACCGCGGTGTTTCGATGTGATTACAGAAAAAACAATCATGAAACATGGTTTGCAATGGTCTGTTTCGACTTGCACAGTCACTGAACTCACACTTTCTATTTCTCATTGATATTGTTGCTTGACTCTACTTCACTGTAGTCTTATTGCAGTGTATTTAGTATGATGGTTAATATGTTAGGCACTAATAAACTTTTGCAAATATGGCTATATAATAGTATAAACAAACACGCATTCGGGTTATTAAACATAGGATCGTACGACACGTCTGTGTAGCCCGTATTATACAGACTCCGATCATGGTGATAGAAAGTCACATGATAGCAGACACGTTCCAAATACCATAGTCCGGAACACGGTTATCACACTGTTCTAGTTTAGGTGTCGTTGATAGCTATATCCGAGGCTGAAGTCAATTTGTAGATATGAAAAAATTTGTTCGATCCAGAGTACTGGTCACTGTTCATGAAACGGTCAATGCTTAAACAAATTGGTTTTTATTGCTGGAAATAACTTTACACTCAGTTCACAACAACTTGCAAATCACTCACGGGCAGTTATTTCTTAGCCCAATAGCATCAGCAAAACATTATAAACATTATAATAGTGTTTCAAAATTATTAAAATAATATGTTATTTAAATGTTTCAATGCTCCGCAAAGGAACAGATTGGCAACTTTCTAAGGCACAATGTACTGAAGTAAAATCCAACTATCAGATTTCAAAATTCATGCCGATTTATGTTTCAAACTGTAACTATTCAAAACGAATATGTAATGAAGTGTTAAAATAAGTTATAATAGGTTGGTGGTTACCTTAAACATTTATTACGTGGGAAAAACGTCAGAAAAATTATTTGCAAATAATCTTTCGAATATATAACCATTAATACCTTTCGGACCAAAAGCCTTAGCGAGTTTTTTAACATGCGTCAGCGGTGTCCTTAATAGTATTTACTAAATACATTCTACAAATATACGGTATCAATCAACAGAATGAATTAAGAAAACGAGTAATCTTTGTTCTGAGTGTTATCGTGTTAAAATAGGAATATGTTGTGAAACGCATCCTTTAAGTTAAATATAAAAATTAATGAAAATGTGAACAAACGTAAATGAGTGCTAGGCGAACCTTACACCTATCCAACCTGCAATTTAACGTAGACACCAGTACGTCCAATAACCTAATATAATAAATGTCGGTCGGTCGATCTGGTATTTATTATAAGTTTGTTGTGCGAACTACTTACAATTATCTTATTCGATTTCATGTAAGCGTACTATGTCATCCCCATGAAGTATAGCTGTGCAAGAATCATTTTCACGACCAATCAGTCACACATTGCCCTTATTTTCCCTTGAACAAAGCTGTCAAAGTGATGCTGGGTATTAATCATGCTTTTCATAAATCTCTTCTTGCACTTGCATTATTTCTGAGTACAAATACACAAACATATTCAAGTTGTTCGATCAAACCACATCTCTTCACAATCAGACAATTTATTATAATAAATAATCACATGACAAGGATCTTAAAGGTTTAAAAAAACAGTAGAATACTGTAAAATATGATCAACCCAATCTGTTGTTTGGAGTAAGAAGTACGTTTTCACATTAACGTTATATACCCTAATGCTGAGTAAAGTGTTATTTACAATAACAATTATGGTACACATTGTGTGCGCGTTATGATACACATGTTCTGATAACGATTTATATAAATGGTATTCCGTCTCTACAGCTGAAATTTATTACTCAAACTATAGTGCGGAAGTCGATAGGACACCTGGTAACGCTTAGTACTCGTATAAATTTAAAATTTATTCCATAATTTATTTACTTATCTCTTATAAGTTTTTTATATTGTTGAATCATTCAGCTGTAATAGAGCGTTAATATTGTTTATGAAATTTAGGAAATGCAATATTTGAGTATTTGGTCATTAATAATCATAATTCCGTAGGTAGATAACCGCAACAGCCCATCCCTTGTCATTTTAGTGCATATATATACACATGCATATATCTATTAGTATATTGGTATTTGTTTACAACTTTAGACACCTGGGTCGTTAGACTTATGCTTCAATATCAAACTTTTCTTTTAATCTGAGAGAATTGCTAAATAAAGAAAGCAAGCTACTAATTGAATTTTAATCTTGTTTTGATTGGATATGCCGTGTAAGGCATGCATGTATTGTCAGCCTTAGACTTATTTACCAATCATTAAAGTGTATATAAAGTTAAATCTCATAGCATTGCAATGCAAAATAAACATTTTTGAAAACAAGCTTTACAACCCTAATTATAGTATGTAGTCTTGTACGTCTTGGAGTTGAGTACAATATTTCTTTAATTCTATGAAATGGTACATGCAGGGCATTTATCGTTTATACAACTCTCATTAAGTAAGGTAAGAGCAGTGTTGACATTATTTGCTTGTCTTTGAATAGAAAGTGGAGAGGGATCAATAAGATTTGTGATGTTTAGAATTCTGCGGAAAGCTTTGTCCTCAAAAGAAGTACTAGCAACCCCTATTCGGCAGCCTGCATTGATTTGTGCTGCTTTCCGGACACTGTTACTTTATGAAACCGTGTTGTTAAGCTTATAATGCTTGTCTCCCTATATGTAACTTGTTCATTTGAACCTTTCCTTCCATTCTAAACCCCAAATAGAGCATCTATGTCTTCCGCTTGGTTATGAACCCCAATTTGACAGTATTGACACCTTAAATAATGTCAGCGTACAGTGTGTTCTAAGTATACAAATGTTGTATTACATTTAACATCTTAATGTGAGCTTGCAGTGCATATTGACCGCCTATTACTGTTTAAAAGAACCCATGACATTAAAAACTCGACTATATCATGGGCGGTTAGCAATTTAAGAGGCTCCGACCGAAAATGAGCTTTCAAGAGTTTACACTTTATTGATGTTAACATTATCTATGATCTATCATGTTGACTAATTTTGTGGCTTGTCTTGGATAAATTTTTATTTTTAGTCTTTGAAATCGGAATTTTGGGGGTGATTTGTTATTTAAAAAAAATACATTATCACAATTGCTTAGGGTGAACATAACTTACAAAATCATTCATTCCTGAACCCATCTAAGCCCAATGTTCATGTTTATTTTGAGTGTTTCGGAATGTTTCGCATTCATTGAGCAAAACAGCTTTTAATGTTAAAGGGACATTTAAGCTTTCAGAGTCTCAAAATCACCTTCTTCGGAACGAAATCACATGTGTTTGAAAATATGGACTACATTTGCTTAATCAACAAATAAATCAGCAAAACTTTAATATATTGGTGCAAAATGCATTTTATAAAAATAATAATAAACAAGAATAACACATTGTAATTAGAATGCATTTCGCGCATGCTAAATATCGTTGATATGAAATGCTTAACTCTCTAAAAAAAACTGAACATTCTTTTTTAAAAACACAATCCTCTATAAGAGCACGTGTCATTTATTTATTTTTAATAATCATTTGTGCATATGGTAGTAAAAACATATAGTTTTTCCAGAAAGGCACTGTTTTGAGAACAGTGACCGTTGATTCGTATCAAATTCTTTCGGACATATTGTCTCAATGCGTAAAGGTTTGAATTTATTTTGTGTTAAAGTTATTGGTTTAAAATTGAATTTATTAAGAAAATCTATTAGCATATTGTAACTATTATTGCTTCTCATTACGTTCGTAAATTACATACCGGAAAATTTGGACACAACAATTATCTACTTATTCAAGATAAACGAGCTCATTTTTTATAATATACTATAGGCCGATATCCACAATATTTTTTAAACCTCTTCAAAAGCTCTTTTTACACATGAAAACTTAAAATCAATAATGGCAAAAACTACAGTATTTTTTTGCGATTAACAATTTGATATATGCATATATAAAGACAAGTTAAATAGGAGTTATCATTTCGTTAAAGTATCTACGCGTTTACTTCTATGAAATGATTATTTTAATTTAACACGAAGACGTATACCAAACAACGGCTCCTTGAAATCGGCTGTTCTCAATTTCAAGAAAGCGTTGTTTAGTATTACTTATAATACAAGAGCTATCAGAAGACAGCGCGCTCGACTTTTCAAGTGCTTTACAGTATAATAGGGAACTTGTTCATATTCAATAAGGTCAAGGTAATACAGTCATATTCTAACTGGAAGAGGACCATAATTTAAACATATTGATCGCTTATGTTTTAAAGAAGTTGTACATTTTAGACGATAAAAGAAACTATTAAGAATATTTCAAGTTTGATAGCAATAGCTTGGGTGTAATGATTATACGGTCTTTCAAAAATAAAAAAATAAAAATAAATAGTTGTGTTTTTACCATGTTTAAAAAAAATAATTATTTTGGTGTGTGGGGATGTAGAGGGGGAATAATGTGGGTGTGTGGTCATTTATTAGATGATATTTCAAAAATAAGAAGACAAAAAAGGGGAAAAACAATAAAAAAAATTCGGGGAGAGTGGGTGGCATTCTGGGGTGGGGCTTGGGGGATGGTTTGGGTGGAGTCCATTGTGGTATGTCAGGTAAGTTTTGTAAGTTTTGTAAGAGCTGTGTTCGTGAAACATAATGACCCCTACTGCGCCGCTTTGAAGCCATATATTTGAACTTTGACCTTGAAGGATGACCTTGACCTTTCACCACTAAAAATGTACACGTCTATGAGATACGCTTGCATGCCAAACATCGAACTATCTTCAATATTGCAAAATTTTACCTTTGACCTTAAACCTTAAAGGATGACTTTGACATTGACATTCCACCACTAAAAAAGTGCAGCTACATGAGATACGCATGCATGCCAAATATCGAGTTGCTATCTTCAATATTGACAAATTTGACCTTTGACCTTGAAGGATGACCTTGACCTTTCACCGCTCAAAATGCGCAGCTCCATGAGATTCGCATGCATGCAAAATATTGAGTTGCTATCTTCAATATTGCAAAATTTTACCTTTGACCTTGACCTTTGACCTTGAAGGATGACCTTGACCTTTCACCACTCAAAATTTGCAGTTCCATGAGATACGCATGCCTGCCAAATATCGAGTTGCTATCATCAATATTGCAAAATTTTGCCTTTGACCTTGACCTTTGACCTTGAAGGATGACCTTGACCTTTCACCACTCAAAATGTGCAGCTCCATGTGATACAAATGCATGCCAAATATCAAGTAGATATCTTCAATATTGCAAAAGTTATGACCAATGTTACAGTTTTCGGACGGACGGACAGACGCCAAATATTTGACCTTTGACCTTGAAAGACGACCCTGAACTTGACCTTCCTCCACTCAAAATGTGCATCTCCATGAGATAACATCCATTCCAAATATCAAGTTGCTATCTTCAATATTGCAAAAGTTATGGCAAATTTTATAGTTTTCGGACGGACGCACAGACTGACGGACAGTTCAACTGCTACCGGGGGCATGAAAAAAGGAAAAACAAATTGGAAGGGGGGATTCTAGGATGGAGCCTGGGGGATGGTTTGGGTGGAGTCCATTGTGGTATATCATGTAAGCGTTGTTTTGTCAAAGTATGAATCAAATCTGATCCTTAATAAAGAATATATGGCAATTTATAATCAGGGTAATATACAATTTGACCTCCAAAAAAATGCTACAAAAGGTATTTTGACTGATCCTGATAGGATAGACGGTACATAATAACATAGCAAAAGTTTACCTAAATCCGACTTCCGGAAAGTTTTTTTTTTTTAAAGATGGCCGCCAAGATGGCCGCCAAAACCTATTTAGTATCATAACTATGTAACTATCCACTCAAAATTGATTATTTTGGTGTCTTTATCTAGGTTTCTGGGGTCAAAGAACACCTTAAGATCACCAGAAATAGTATAAGTGTATTATTCGACACAGAAATCTAACATAACATAAAAAATAGGCACCGCCACAATAAGAAGGACCGCAAGTACATAACGATGGACTCAAAGGTGATGATTTTTTATGTCAAACACCATATAGTTTTGGATACAAAGAACACTTGGATTGAATTGATGATATAAGTAGGCAGTTGAGTAATTATGAAATACAATTTATGACATTCCGCTGTCCACTGATACACCATAACCTGTCCAGTAAATATGTCTCAGAGCGGTAAATTGTCCGTGTCGTCCGCATCTTCTTCAGTACAGACCTCTTGTGAATTGTTTGGATTGTCACAGTTTTCAGTTTGGCAAGGGCCACATACAGCAGTTAAGGGGAGTCCATAGCGTCGGCAGTTGCATCGAGAGGATTTACATCCTACAGAACAGTTACACTGTATGATGTTCAATAGTTCGTCAGGTGCAGGATTGCTTTGGGTCATGATTGGAATTGATTGGTCGTTTTCTTGTTTCCATCCCCATTCAGTTGGTTTCATATTATTTGCCATCCACATCCACACCACACCATGATTTCATAATATACGCGTTGGCTATGGCATACTGTTGCATGCGATGTTGGGGGAAGTCGCTCAGGAGTGACAAATGTTTCGGCACTATCCACTTTCTTTGTGAAAATGTTATGGCGCATTGATTCTAAGGAATCATTGGACTTTCCACCAAACAGTTCCACCATTAATCCTTTTCCAAGATTTGATATTTCCTTTTGAAACTTGTTTGGAATGACGAATGAACTAGCGCATAACTTCATGATTGGAACAGGCTAACTTTTTACCAATGCCGAAAATCCTTGAAGTTGAATCACAGCCTGTGTAAGCATGAACAAAGAGCAACTGATTACACACTTCGTCTCCTAAATGTTCTTTCAAAAGATTAATATTATACACTTTGTGTTCCTTTCACTGCTTGTTTATATCAGGACGGAAGTAGATGGTCTTATGGTTCATTTTGGAGAAATGTAGTAGCAAGATTAACAAATCTGTATCCTCGACGATTAACGTTGTGGTGGTATGAAGGGATCTTTCCACTGTTGCTTTAACAATATCAACGTCTGCATCTCCTGGTGAAACAACGACATTACACCCCCTAATAGTCAGAGCTGTGCTGATCAATCATGCCTGCCTTGTTTTTGGCACGAGATAAAAAGTCATCCCTTTTGCATGAGCATTCTGTTTCTTTGGTGAAACTCACAATAAAATTCACGTTTTTTCCTCGTCTCTGGTGTGTGTTGTCTTTAAAAAAAGGACCGTCTTCGTAACCATCGAACACCACTGTCGCTTTTCTGTAATGCCTTACAGAAAAGTCAGCATAAGACTCGGCTATTGCGTTATATGTGTCGCCTTTTTCCTTGATAAACGATGAAGTAAGGAGCCACCATCAAGCACGTAACACTCTGTTTCAGGAATACAGTTCATCACAGCCTCACTTGATGCGTTTTCATCATGATCTCTTTTTGCATGAATGATCTGAAGCTTGTCTGCTTTGCGAAGTATGTTCTTGGCTTCAAAGAGGGCGGCAGGATGGGGGCTAAGTTCGTACGACAATACGTCGTCAAGGGAAAGATCTCCAGCTTTTGACACAACAAGGAAACGCTGGAACAGAAGGGCAAGATCATTAGAACGGTCTTCAGCAATCTTAACAGCGGAGCTATTCCCAAGAGTTTTGGCTCTATCTTTTCTCTTAAATTTGTAAGCAAAAGCCGACTTTCCTTTGATATCTCTAATAATCTTGCTCCCAACCTCCTGAAATGCATGCACATTCACATCTGACCCAGCCACTATCCCATTGACAATGTTTCTCAGAGTAGGATTAGCTGTGAAAGGTGAGCTGGTTGTAATCTTGGTATGCATTTTCTCTAGATCAGAAGCATCTCTTTTGATACGCGCCTCAGTCGACTCTTTGTGTTGTGGACTTGCAGTATAGGCCAGGTCTGTGAAATCCTGCATTGCACTATTGTACTCAGATGTTACAGGTGCAGATAGGGTCCAAAGGTTTTGCATTTTCTCGGTCATCCCACTTCCGCGAGTTAGACTGCCTGTGCTCTAAAGAGACCTCATTAATGTTTGCTTAATAACAAGATCACTGCTTAGCCCAGCCCAGCACTGATTGCTCCTACGAGCAACGTGAAAACCATCAACACATTTTTTATAAACTTCTGGATGTGTTTTCTCTAGGTTTCTCTTTTGCTGAAAATAGTAATAAGCAGATCGCAGATAATTTAAGTGCCCAGCTGCAGCAAAGACGAATAGACAATCGGATACTGCCTGCAAATGCATCAGCCAACAACCAGTACGATCCGCCTTGATCAACATCCTTGCTATGCTGACCATTAGCTGATAATTCAGCTATAATTGGCTTGTTTTTGATGTTTGCGCAAGTTCATGTTTCTTCTTCTCTATAGCCGTCTCGAGTTTTATCAAAATCTCAGAACATGAAGCATCTGCTATCGTCGTCTCGCCCCTAAGAAGGGAAGAGTACAACTCCTCGGCCTGATCCAAAAGTATCTGAATATCGGGATCTTCCTTGGTCATTTCGGATATAAGCTTGCTGTGAAGGCACTTGTCAACAAGAAAATGGCCCCGCAAAGCCCTCTGGACAGCCTTCCCTGTCATAATGTGCACAATTGCATTTTCCCCACAGACAGTTTCAAGTATGTTTTTTAGACGGGTTCCTTCCATGAGGGATCCTATGGCCCCTAGCAAGTTCATGAGTTTATGAAAACACCCCAACATCAGAACAATATTTTTTAGACAACAACTTTCTGGCGCATCAATGATTATTTCGGCAGCCTTCCAATACAAGGGTTGGTCAAACGTTACAATGGCGGGAATTTGTGCTTCATTGCAAGGTTGCGAACAAAGTCTAATGTTGACAGAATGCACGAATTGTCCCCAGAGTACATATTGATCATAGGCAAGAATTTGACGGACGACTGCCGAGGGTGCTGGCTCCCCTGGTGCAAAATTCGCATCATTCCCTGCCGATTTGGCGTTGCCTGCGTGAAGCTGAAGGAGACTTCCCACAAAATATCGACCCTCTTGTCATAATCCAGAAATCGCGGCAGGTCCTCGAATACTACCTCGAGACAAGCATGTCTTTGTAACCGGTTCTCCAAGATAGGAATGTTTGTCTTATTTCTAGTGTTCAGCACTGAGGTCTGTTTTCGTGGAATCAGAAAGTTCGTCCGTGCTCCAGGGGTGATAGATGCAATGATACCCATCCCATGAAAAATACCTTTGCCATCAAGGGTGACAATATTGTGTTGAACATTATCTGCGTCAAAGAGAACAGACTTCTCCAACGAATCTATATCACTTCCCAGGACATCAGGTTCAATAAAATTGTACAATGGAAGTCTGTATTTACAATGTATATTTTGTTGTTTATGGTGCTAGAGCTTCAGTATCAGAATATTCAAACAATATTTTACTGGGGATAAATATTTAAAACAAAACACGAAAAAATATTTATAATAAAATTACGAAAATTATAATGCACAGTTCAGTTAAAAGTTATGCACTTGCGGTCATTGTTTTTGCGGTCGTTTTGACACTATGTTGTATTTCTCTGTCACGTTATAGGCTAACATATTTTTTTATTATCTAAATGTGTTATTTGACCCCCGAAACCTAAGTATAGACACCAAAATAATGCAATTTGAGTGAAAAGTCACAGAGTTATCATCATTAATAGGTTTTGGCAGCCATCTTGGACGCCATCTTGAAAAAAACAACTTTCCGGAGGTCCAATTTTGGTAAACTTTTGATATGTTATAAAAGGTATCCTACCCTATTAGAATCAGTTAAAATACCTTTTGTAACAATTTTTTGGGGGTTGTTTTTTTTAAATATTTTCTCCCGACTTTTAAGCAAAATTTATTTATTTGACCTAGCCTTGATACTTTATAAGTAAAGTGCATCTAAACACAAAATTTAACAAAATATTCAAAGTTACTCAGTAAAAAAAGTGCCATAATTCCGTCAAAATGTCAACCAGAGTTATGCAACTTGTTTTGTACAGTCCACTTAAGTTAGTTAGAGAGTGTTCCAAGTCTGAAAGCAATAGCTATGATACTTTAGGAGTAAAATGGACCAAAACACACAACTTAACCAAATTTTTAATTTTCTAAACATAAAAGGGACCATAATTCTGTCAAAATGCCAGTCAGAGTTACATAACTTTGCCTGCACAGTCCCCTTATGATAGTTAGTAAGTGTTGCAAGTATGAAAGCAATAGTATTGATACTTAATGAATAAAGTATGCTTAAACACACAACTTAACCAAATTTGCAATTTTCTAAGTATAAAAAGGGCATAACTCTAAAAATAATGCTGACAGAGTTATACATAATATGATACTTGATGTTTGCATCAGGGAAAATGTTGAATAATTAGTAAAACTGTGACCTCGACATTTAACATTTAGCTTTTAAGATATGTATGTTTCGTTTTAAAAAAAGCGGTCTAGATTTTTGTTAAGATTCATCGCTGAGCACGAATCCGATGTTACTTATCGGGCATTTTGACCCCTTAAATAATGACGTAACTACACATACATGTAGTCGTTGATAACTACGTCGAACACACAGGTCGCAGTTATAAAAATTAGAGAGCAATCAGGCTTGAATGTAATACATTTGATAAGTTGTTTATAAAGATAGTTATATTTGCAGGGACATATCCTATTTACTATTGCGTTTTTAGACCTTAATTTAACCTAACTTACCGATACACGGCCTTGTATCGAGCATTAAACGTTAAAAATTCACACAGCAGCCATATGCCAATGCTTATATTTATGAAAGTCTAACGTAAATTAACGGCCGTTAGTTAATAATGATGTTAAGATTGTGTACATTTGTTAAACTTAGTATTCTTATCTTATATGAACACGAGGGAGTCCGAATAATCTTACGATACTGCCCTTAACGATTGGGATCAGATTAGTTCTTGTATTTAGGTTTGATCAAAGAAAAGTTCGGTCCGAATAGAAATGAAACCATGCCGTATCAAAATAACTTTTGCTCCCGAACGTTTTTTTTATTTTCCATACGCATGATACTTATTAATGCAAAATGTGCAATTAGGATTACGGCCACAATTGAGAGGTATTCATTTCCACAGGTTTGTCAAACAATCCGTGTAAAACTTTTAACAACATTGCTAAACAAACTTTCAACCATCGCCGAAACCTGCGGAATGTTTTCCATTGCAACTGAATTATAGACAATGAGACAACGAGCTGTAAAAAGCCCATACATATTCATGAGCCAAGTTATGATATTTAAATCCCACTTCTCTTATAATTACTCTTAGAATTAGGTTTCGAAACTAATTTCCATTTTATTGGATGATGGTTAAAACGACAAAATTCTACTACTTACGGTACGTATCACCAAACGAACATCGTGTGCAGCGTTAAACACATTAATTGGTTGAACAAATGTCCGTAAATAATTTGGCACGGACATACGGATCTATCTGATTAATGTATAAATGAGTACGAAACTTTGCTTTCCTTATACCCCGTGGTCAAAGCGTAGTTGTTCAACGTTGGCTTTAACGATGGCGTTCATATTTTCACATTTATGGTTTCTCAACCTCACTACATATACTAGATCTTTATTTAGCCAACTCTTAGTTTTCTTTTTATCAAAACACAAACTATATGACTTGTACAAGCCACCATACAATCTGACTATTTAACGACTGAGTTAAACTGAGTTTAGTTTATAACTGATATGCGATCTCCCTGTATCGCAGGAAATGCGGTGTGAAAAGTGCTCCAAACCAGTAGAGAGGGACTGGACATGTTGACCGATGTGTAAACATGACCTACCTAAAACAAAAGCAGGTTAGTATATTTTTATACATATAATTATATTATGTATTGTTTTAATCTGGTATTCAAACATCATTTGTACATTTCAAATATTGGCAAGCGCTTTATGCTACAGAGGTTTTAATTGTAAAAAAGAACATGAAATATCCATCTAATAAAAAAAAAAACGAGTGATCAATTTAGTTGGTCTCTGTTTAGTGTACATTTATCATATCTGTCACGAAATGTAAAAATATTCAAATATAACAATTTTCGTCCATAAACCTGTTCATAAAAATAGTTTCGATAGATTCATAATTCAACGAGAATTGTATGCTGTAATAAGACTCTCGTCAATTGTATTGATATTAGCAAAGATCATGAGCACATCGCAAAAACCAAACAGACACGTCAAGCACTTCAGTTTCATTTTCTGCGTACATAAATTCCTTGGTTATGTAACGAAAATCATAAATGTTAATACATTTTGCTTTGCTTAACTCAAATTATGATATTATGCATACGATTTCGATTTTTTTAATTCAATATAAGACGTACAATGTATACATGTATATGATCATAAAATAAGCAAATACAAAGCTAGATGATTCGATGTACCATGTTATCGGATGGTAGTAGAACAATGGTGACAAGAAACACTTTTCTTTTGTGTCCGAATTCACTTCCACACCTTGAACATATAATATGCTCATTATATTGAAATACATTTTGAGTGAGATGTAAATTAAATATATATTGAATCATCATTATATAAATGTATCAGTGGTGTTAACACGTATTACGGTCTCAAATTCTGCCCATTACCTTTGTAAACGCACCGTAGTGCTCAACTCTACAATTATTGAATAAATACTATATTTATAATTTTTTATAATTTTACTATTGCTGTTTTGTATTAAAATTAATTTAATAATTCGCTTTTTTAATAAGGGTTGCCTTGAACGGTGGTGGTGTCATTGTTTACTTATATTTATATTCTTATATAATGATATAGCAAATACGCCGTTAACTGGTAATGATTGCAACATAAGGTTGATTCAATTGATATTGCTAAGCACTGTTTTGACGGACTAACAAAGTTATTGTAAGTTTGCTAACATAACATCAAAAAAGCAGACCAAAGTCTCAATCAATTGACTTTGCGCGTGTAAACAAAACGCTTATAGCCTTATTTCCAATTAATTCAAAGTAATTAAAAAGCACAACGTATTTAAGTGAGCGTGGATCCCGACGATGTTGGACTGTGGCTGGACAAATATTAAGTAAGAGAGCGACTTACAGTTCTGTGTAGTGAACTTTTGTGCAGCACTTACTTTTCTTTTGGATAACTTGTTTGTTGAATTTAATGGTAAAATATTTAAACAAATTATTGGCGTTCCTATGGGTACTAATTGTGCGCCACTTATAGCTGACCTTTTTTTATATTGTTATGAAAGCGAATTTATGTTAGAATTATCTAAAACTAAGCAAGTAGATTTGATTAATTGTTTTAACCTTACTAGTAGGTACATTGATGACATACTTAATTTAGATAATCCATTATTTGAACAATATATTCACAAAATCTACCCAAAAGAACTAGTCTTAAATAGATCGTGTATATCCAATACAGACGCTGCGTATTTAGATTTACATTTAACTATTAATAATAATTTGATCAAAACTAGTTTATACGACAAACGGGACGATTTTAACTTTGAAATTGTGAATTTTCCGTTTCTAGATGGCAACATCCCTAAAGGACCTTCCTATGGTATTTACGTTTCGCAGTTGGTACGTTATGCCAGAGCATGTTCGTGTATTAAAGATTTTAATGATCGTAATCTAATATTAACTAAAAAATTGCTAAAACAAGGCTTTTTGTATCATAACCTAAGAAATAAATTTGCTAGATTTTACTCTAAGTATGGTGATTTAATTTCAAAATATAATGTTTCTTTAAAATGGCATTTAAATAATGGAATCTCCCATCCATCATTTTACGGAGATGTTTTGAAGCGTGTCCGCAAATTAAAGTATGTTAAACCAAATGTTCATATTAATATTTTCAATTTAATTAACTTGTTTTTATCAAAAGGATACGATGCTTATGTACTTAAAAACACGTGTTTGATGGTTTTCGATTCATTATATCTTTCTTCCCTTAAAATTTGGAATCATTAGTGATATTATAGGCATTTTTCACTGTTGAATAAAATTGTGTCATTTGTCGTATGAACAAATCTGCATGAATACTACATTATAGGCATTTTTCACTGTTGAATAAAATTGTGTCATTGTGTCGTATGAACAAATCTGCATGTAAACTACATTTGGACTCAAATCGTACATCAAATCATTTCTGTCTTCCGTTGTCAAAACACTTATATACTGTTTGATTCCAATAATGTCGCTTTAATGGAATTACCATTTGTATTCATTTGCTTCTTAATATTAAATCACGTAAACTTGTTTTATTAGTAGCACAGCCCCATTAATAATTTTATTTAGGACTGCCCTTGGAATTTGTTCACGTCATTATGTCATTATGGATTTTTGTGACGTCATACGACCGACTTTCCCAGTTGTAATCTACATGCATAGGTCATTGGGTTTATAACGTTCCATTTTATTTATATTTTCTCTCTGATAGGCGTTTCTTGTTTGATTTAATTATTTTTAATTTGTTTAGCAGTCACATAAACAACCAAGCTATGTAATGGAATTTTTACACCCATTATTGCTGCTTCTCCCTGTATTTGAGCGATGATTATCTGAGATATTAACTCTATGATTCTACATTCTCAAATCTTTTCTATAAAGAAGGAATGTAGTTGACAATTGTTAATAGTTTTATTTGATCGTTCGTCAAAAAGTTGTAATTCTGTTACTCTTGTATCTTCAATGCAATTGAGTAATTAAATAGTAATTAAATTGAATGCGTTTTAATTCCCTTTTATTACTGTTTAATTTGAGTTACAATGCTATGACGTTAAATTTTATTTACACTTAAATGTATTATGAATATTGCTGGGCCAAGTGTGAGGTTGAGCGCTCTATAACCAGGTTTAAACCCCCAATGCTTTGCATTGACCGTTCCAAGGCGGTGACCCCAGCTTTATTCATATTTTGTGTTTATGTTGGTTTGTATTGTGCTGTATTGTGCTGTTTTGTACTGTTTGGGCAATCGGTCACTTGCCTTAAATAAAGGACCAACTAATTGTTTTTAATGAAAATTCAATACTGCTCCAGCAGCTGGAGTTTCACTTCTTTATATTGCATTGTACAACAGTTTGATGTGTGCTGCGTGGATGCAGTAGCGTGTATCCCCGTACATATCTTCGATGTTGTTATATTTTCAGCCTTCAGAGGCTGGTAGCGGTATTGTGTTTTTATTATTTTTTAAGAAACCTTGTTTAAGACCTTTCTTATACTTAGATTCTTATACATTCTCTGTACTTATAAAGTAAACGTGTATGTTCATCAATTGAGAGTTCTGCAGGTTATACTGAATTTTTACAGACCATTATCTGACAAGCTGCCTCTTACTCTTTTATGTATGTTGACTTGGCAATGTGTATTAAGCCACGGGTTTTCTTTAAGCGTGAGGAAGGAGGCAGTCAAGCGATTAATAAGTTGCTACCTCGTCAGTATGCTCATCTACATCTGTCGCTAAGCGAGACCTCTCAACATCACCAACATCCATGTCTATGCAGCAACATCTGACTGCGAAGACGTGGAGATCGATAGGTTTTATGAAGTTTTAGAGCCTAGCATAACAAAGGTCCCGAGGAAAGACAATTTCATCATACAAGATGACTGTAACGCCAAGGTTTGACCATACGCCTACCAAGACTGTTCAGGTAGGTAGATTTTTCATATGGGACACCAGCGACAAAGAGTTGAGTCTTCTTAAGTTTGCTAAAAGCCACAAAAACGCTGTACACACACATCGTCAAAAAGAGCAAACCGACATGATCTAAATGGAAAAGAAAATAATCAGATCGATATCTTATGGCGCTGCATCGGTTAAAGTCCAGCATAAACAAGACGAACACAACGTTTCCTTACGCAGACATCGGTAGTGACAATGGCGTTGGGCTCACCACCATTAAGTTTAAAAACAAGCGCATCATAAAAAATCTTCGAATAAGATTGTGATACACTGAAAGATAAAGAGATAGCATGGTCATAAAGGCAACAGAAGGCGGCTAAGTATGCAGCCTGAAAATACAAATACATAAGCACCATCATCAACACCCTCAATAAAGTCCTACTGTCATCGGCCGAATATGTTTTTGGAGAGAGAGGAAGAAGAACAATCCATATGTGACAACCGCAATTGCGGACCTTTGTGACAATAGAAGAGAGCTAAGGCATGAGAAGTGCACCAGCCTTGAATGTAGGAATGAATACGAGACAGCGAACAGGTATTTGCGTAAGAAGATGAAATAGGACAACGGAGATTGAATTATGGAGCAATGCATAAACACTCACAAAGAGATTACTACAGGAAACATTAAGAATGCCTACAACACCCTCAATACCTGCACGAAGACAATTTAGCCCAAGGCCAGAAAGCAAACGCTTACGGAAACCTCCTGACCGAGAGTGCCGCAGGCTTGAACGGGTAGACCGGATACTGCTGCCACATCTATCACTACATTTTAAACATCATCATCAAACGACAGAACAGTAAGACCGCTACGGAAGGACAGCTTGTATTCAAGGCTAGACGAGGCACAGAGGAACAAATCTTCAACTGCAGAGTTATCATTGAGAAACACCTGCAATAACAACGTGAGCTCTTCTACAACTTCAAAAATTGCAACACCGCGTTAGGCTTGGTGGCCCATGGCAAGTTCTGAGATGATTCTACATTGACAAAATACTTGGGCAAGTCATTCAAGAACTATAGGGAAACACCAGCAGGGCAAAACTTCTTAAAAGACAGATGGATGCCTTCTTCACGAAATCAGTGCGGGTCCGTCGGGGATGTCCGCTCTCCCCCGTTCTTTTTAACATTTTTTTTCAGAAAAAAATGCATGAGAGATCCTTCAAGACCACCAAACCTCCGTCTCCATCGGTGGCAGATCCATCTTAAACCAGCGATTTGCTGATAACAGTTGTTTCATGGGTGACACCAGCAGTGAACTCTAAGCCCGAAAAATATAACCGTGCAAGCATCACCATGAACGGAAAGCAGATTGACGCATTAATAAGCGTCGAGTTCTTGGGAGGCTGTAGCGCTGATGTCCGAAAAATAATTGCCATGGAGACCGCAGCCAAGGATAGAGTTAGCAATTTGTTGACATTCCTCCCCATGAAAATATGTGGTTCGTTGTCACACATTTCCCCCAAACGTTCAGACCGGTTAATAATATGATGGTGTAATCTCTAATTGTTAAAACAATACATGGCCATGAAGACGGAGTGTTAAATGCAAAACGTTTACTAGTGTACAGTGGTTACATTAAATAAATGTTGTTTACTTGGTGTGTGGGATATCACATACTAATTGCAGACTCGTAATAAGCTCTACAATAGACGTTCTTTCACTGGAATTTTTTACACAAACAAAATAACTTTCAAACTAAACTAATGTTTTTACATGAGAAATGCTTCTTTGATGTTAGATATAATAAAGATTGCGGGAATCCGCCATAATATAAAAATGCATATTAAAGGAATATAACGACGATTTTTATATCTTAGAAAATGGTGTGTATTGTAGATGCTTGTCAATGTTACAATAAATTGAACTTATGAATTACTAGGATTTGATTAATAATGAGTAAAATAGATATACCAGCTCAACATTTTATTTTAAATGTGTTTGTCCGTTGATGTAATTTTGGTGACTTAATTTACACACGCACATTGTTTTCACAGGGAGGGGAGCTGTGACCTCGGCTGATGAAGAAATATATGTCAGTGAAATAAAGCACATTATAGTATATAATGTTATGTAACAATACGCTGTTTTCTTAATGTATTAATACTATAACAGTAAACCTTTTTTCTTATTAGTTCATACGTTTTTTGCATTATGACCAACCTATATTATATATATACGTGACCGCGCAACATGAGCGCATAGTCGTTATGTATTTCACTCAACCTAATCTACACTGATTTCAGATGGGCGTATGCGAGGAGCAAGCGAACACCTATCTAAATGGCATACACACCTCCGACAATGCTCGTGCCTCTGAAATAAAGGGTAAAATTGAAGAGGATTTAATTGTTGGAGTCTAATTAAGATAAATATCGGAGTCATTGGTGAGTCCGGTACTGGAAAATCGTGTTTAATCAATGTATTACGTGGCCTTCAACACACAGATCCGAATGCAGCTCGTGTTGGAATTAATGAGACAACATTAGAAAGAACTGATTACAAAGATCCGAAAAACCCTGATCTTGTGTACTGGGATGTTCCTGGATTAGGTACAAATAACTTTCCAAAGTAAACGTATTTAAAAACAATAGACATTGATACATACGACGTTTTTATTATTGTTTCGACAACACGATTCAAAGAAAATGACACGTGGTTGGCAGATGAAATAATTAAACGGAAAAAGAAGTTTTATTTTGTCAGAGCGAAAAAAATATGGAAATAGAAAACGAATTAAAACACAATGGTAATGTGACAAAAGATGCACTGATAAAAAGAGTAAAAGATAACTGCATGAATGAGCTTAACAAAAGTGGTATTGAACAACCACATGTGTTCTTAATAAATAGTTATAACACACAAGAATACGATTTCAACAAGTTGGTCGGAGCAATCTTAAATGACTTGCAAATTCTGCAGAAGGAGGCCATGCTCGTATACATGCCCGTACTTTCTACTGAAGTTCTAAAGGAAAAAATGTTATTTTTGGAAAAGAGAATAGTTAAAGTAGCTATAAAATCAGCAATCGGAGCCGCTATCCCTATACCCGGGATTGGTATTGCGACAGATCTCGTCGTTATGAAAACAGAAGTAGATTTTTACAGAAAAACATTTGGAACAGATGATACTTGTTTGAAGATTTTTGCCCGTGCTTACAATCTTAATTTAGACCAATTAAAAATGGATTTGAAGATAATTGTATTTAACTCTGCAACACATTTCGCAAATTTCTGTGCAGGCATGGGACTTACGTATGCAGTTAACCATGTGGTTAGCTTTGTACCATTATTAGGGAGCCTTGTTTCTTCTCCAATAGCATACGGGGCATCGGTATTGATTCAACGAAAATTGCTTGCTATGTGCTACGATGAGGGTCAGAGAATGCTAAAACTTAGGTTGGAATTATTGGGAAAAGAACGTTTGAAAAGAAAAAAAGTATGTTAATAATGACAACAAATATAAGCATAGTTTTTAATACGAGTTTGACAGACTAAAACTATTGCAATAATAAATATAGTTTATTTGTGCGCATTATTTACTTAAAATATTTGTTGTTGGCTATTGTACATAGAAAAAGGTTTACCAATACAATAATAATAAAATAAATACAACAATGTATAAATAATTATCATACACAATAATACCAGTTCAACAAGTCGGTCAAAGCAATCCTAAATGATTTGCAAATTCTGCAGTAGGAGGACATGCTCGTAAACATGCCAATAATAAATATATTTTCTGTGCGCACATTATATATTTAAAATATTGATGTTCGCTATGGTACATAGATAATTGTTTACCTAAAATAGTTATGTAATATTGATTTTATATTCAATATTACAGCTTCATCTTAACAGTGCATTTCGGTGATTAAATAAGTTTGCAATATGATTCAATATTTCTTAATCTCGTTCATGAACGGCGAGACATAGTTTTGATTATTTTTATCTCTTCACTCCTCAAAACTTACAGTTGAGTTTCTTTCAATAAGATTAGATCTTTGAGTAAGTTTTGGTAAGTAATTTCTGTATTTTTATTTAAATGGCGATGCCTTGATTTTACTATAATTTTACTATTTTTTAAGTTAATACTGGCCACCGTCAAGTATAAGGTGCATGTGGCCTTAAACTGGCTAAAAGCGCCCCATGCTACAGTTTTGACATTAGATGTATCCTTTAATGATTGTTTTTATCATGTGTTTTGCCCTGTATTCATATATATGGTAATTTATAACTTGCCTCAAATAACGAACCTTTCAAGTTGAAGTAATATTAAGAATGATATTCTGCTGGTACAACTTGAGTTTTATTTTGCATATTTATAAAGAGTTTATAGCTCCCAAGGCTTTTAATTGACCGAAACAAGTAGGAGTCCTAGTTTTGTTAAATGTTTATATTAAGTAAGTCGTGGGCGTATTGTTATGTTTTGTATGGACTAATGATTAATTTTCAGTTTTCTGATGATAAGAAATTTTCCACTAATGACAATATGTCTTGATTTTTTTTCCATTTATACAGTATTATGTCTACACTATTATTTGTTTTGTGTTGGTTTTATACCCTTGTCTTTATCGTAAGGATAAACGGGACGTTGTATTTTACATTATTTTAAACTTAAACGTAATGTATTATTTTGTGTACGAAATTTCACCAATAACTTGCGCTAAACAATAAGTAAATAGACATTGGGTGATTACTGTGTTGTGCGTGTGATGATGTATTTTTCATAGATCACATTCAATTGACTGTAATTGATTTGAATTTATTCTTATTTTTATTTTTATTTACAAATTAAAGGGTGGGATACGTTTATTTGACTGACTTATGATTCGTGTTTATTTATGTGTAGTATCTTTAATATTGTTTTCTTTTATGTTAACTTAATTTGTGAACAACTTTTCGGGTTACCTGCTTTGTTTTATACTTGCATTGTTAAACGATCATGAGGGAACAACACTTCAATCAGTTTTGGTAAATTATATGTGTTTCAATTAAGAGATCTAATTGCACTCGTCTGATTAAAGAAATAGTATTAACAAACTAACAAGTAACGTAATTGCTCATACCTAATTGAAAGTGTATTATTTTGAAATGATCTTGTATTGTTTTTGTTACTGTATAGTATGAAATTATATATTGTTTATCCTATGTTTCATACTGAATGTAATCTTGATATTTTAATTTCTGATAATTTATTTTTGTTACGTTTAACATAATTAATTTAAATGAATCTTCATTCTTTAGAACCCCAGTACCATCAATTTGTATGTGTGGCATAATATTGCTAAATTTAGATACCAAACTGCACAAAAACCTATATTAACTTTCAATCGTCTTGTTCAGAATTCGACAAAATTACCATTTTCAAAGGGATAAATTAAAAAAAGAAAATGTGCGAGATATTCAAACAACAATACAAAAAACACTCCTGACTAAAATAGAAACATAATGAAAACAGAAAACAACAACATATTTTCGTTTTTTCTTAATATGAAAATAAAAAAGAAATGGGTCACATTATATCACGTTTTTAACGATTTTCATCGAGACTTTATGAAACGTGTATTACCGACACAGCGTTTAAACTTTGAGTAATTACAAACCGAATGTGATAAAGGGTTAGCGCACTAGCTTTTGATTCTAGAGGTCATAGTTTTAATTTGTTTGTTGTTGTTGTGTTTTATCTGTTTCTGTTGAAAATTAAAATAAAAGTATTTTAATAGTACAGTCGTGCACGTTGACATTTACTTTCCTAAAAGGCGATCTATAGAGAAGTCATATAATTAAATTCAGTGTACTATGTCTTTTATTTGTAAGATTTCTTTTCTGGATTTATATGTTTATTTTGCAAATAGCTCTTGCGAAATGTTTCCGAACTTTCAATTTTTAGGTATAGCTTACTAAAAAACTGCAATTTAAAAAGTGCATAGGTATTTTAAGGCATAAATACGTATCGGTGTATCGAGTCCGTTCACTTTAATAATTATTCCCAGAGTTATGAGCATGTTAAACATAATTTCTCACCGTATTGTACACGTGCTTGCGAATTTGTTGATCAAGTAGGACGAAAGTCCACAATAGGTACGATATTTGTATGTTCAAATTTTGAGAGGTAAACGCTTATTTCAGCACGGTTTTGTAGGTGTGACTGGTCTTACCTATTTTACTGACATAACATGAAATGTGTTGTCTTTACGGACATATAAAATGGGCATATGAATATATGAATATGAAATATAACAGAGTCAGATGACGCAGTTAAGAAGGATTCCCATCATTCAATTTTCTTAAAAAAACCATGCATACTTGTTTCATATATACTAAATTGCAACATATAACCGCAAATGCTATATGTCTACGAAAGCTTGAATATGTAATATGGTATTATATGATAGAAGTGCTTTTTTCACAAATGTGTGAATAAAATGAATAAAATACATACGACCATATAATTGATAACTTAAAAAGCAACACAGACAATGTTGTGTTCTATTAGACAGACATGAAGTTTCACCTTTATTGGTACGGTGTTACGATTTTAAGTAGCGTGTTCATATTTACTACTAAAGATACCACTAAAACCTTAAAGAATGTTGTCACGCCCTTAGAGTCCATTTTGAGGATCATATACATATATGTTCGCTTTACATCTATATACAAAATTAAGTATACAATATTGTCCGTTTCGACCACATTCAACTCTAATAAACCAACATCAGGAAATGTGTCAACACAGTGGTTTATAAATCCGTTTATCGCGTTGATTCGTTTTGTGTACAGTTAGGTATTTCCGTGTTTGCAAAGCTCTGCAAATTAATATGGTTTCCGCGAAAATTGGTATTTGAGTCATTTTCTGTTTATTTGTGCAGTTCCGATCTGTTTCTGGTAAATATCATACACATGTTATGTAAATCCCCGTATTTCCAGAATGCTGTTCAAAACTATTATGTTCTTCCGCTCAGTATAATTTGTGACCAGTAATTCGGTATATTTCTTAGATATGCGCAGTATCGGTATATTGGTCATCACAGAAATGTTTTATTTATTGTGATAATCTGGTCTTTTAGTCCTCTTGGTTCTGCAATGACAGTAAGCGGAGGTGTGTCTTATATTTCATCGCAGCTATGTTATGTTTTAAGGTCAGAATTCTGATTCGAATATCATTAAGTTATCATTAGTAACGTTACTCTAAGGGCTAAATGAAATTAATTCTAGTTAAATCAAAATAGAAAACAATGAAATAATCAAACGACAGAGTACAATAATATTAAAATAATAACACACACACCACGTTGTGTTTACAAAATGATTTATTGGTAAATTAACTTTTCCGATGCCGTCGCTGTGTTTCTTTCATAAGTGTTGCGTTGTTAAACACGTACTTGTCAATAAAAGCATAGTCGATTCACACGATTTATCATGGCTAGTATTTGTCTTTAACGAAAAACAGGATCAAGGGACTCAAGTTTAATAAAACCAGTACTCTAAAAGTGCACTTTGAAATTGCAATTAGAATAAAAGTTGTGTTTTTTTCCGTTTCATTAAATAGCAAGTACACACTTTAATAATGTTCTGTTCAGGTGGTTTTCTTTGGATGTGCATGGTAGAGGAAATGACAATTTTGTATTTATAACTATTTGATTATTTTTGTCATTATCTCATACTATGGCGCAGTAAGTATACAATCGTTTAATGCTATACCCTTTATTTAAAACGTTCGCATCGCTGTCTGAAATAGAAAATACCTTATTTTTTATTTTTTGCTTTGTCGATTTTAGTTGTTCCTGTTGTGGAAGAGTATAACTAGTTAAAATATGCAGTATTGATTTTTTGTTTACTACTGGAGTCCTAAATTTCGCAAACTATATAATGAAAAACATCACATCCGGTGGCGGACATATTGGTTGTGTTTGTATCGACTCTCGGAAATTTGCTATATTTCACAAATGATGTGATTATTCACCAATATCTGTTGGGTGTGAAATGATTCAGTGTGTTATATAGAATGGTCTAATGATCTTAAATAAGTGAAAAAAGTGGATATAATGATGAAAATCAGCTGTGAACATTGTGAGTAAACAGTCTTTGTTTTGAACTTTGAACTTTCTATAGCTATTAACTATATATAGAAGCAACATATGATATGTGGTCAGAAATGAACCTCGTGCAAAACGTGTAGATACATAGCTGTCACGCACAATATTTACATATTCTATACTGTTCAAATTAGAAAGTGTCCATCATATAATGAGTTTTACTGCTTCAACCCCTAATACTGCTGCTAAAACAAAGAGAACTCTTTCCGTGCTGTCAACTCCAGAAGACCAAGGAGAGCAGAAGAAAAATCGAATCAAAAGCAATTCAAGTTGTGATTTCAATTACACATTTGAAAATATGGCCGAAACTGAAAATTTTGGCAATGTTACACTTGACGACAACACCATAAGGGCAATCAAGCAGACCGTCCAAGATGCCATCAATAACGCTATTTCGACTCAAATGCAAACTATGATCGAAACCATTATCACCGGGGTAGTTGATGGTCTATCAAAACGTATAGAATGCTTGGAGAATGAAAACTTGAAACTGAAAAACGAGAATCGCATTCTTAATGACGCGTTGGACGCTAATGAGCAGTACAGTAGGCGCAATAGCCTGCGCATCTTCGGCATTCCGGAGAGTGAGAAATCCAATGAAAGTACTGACACTATAGTTATGAATCTGTGCAAATCTTTGGGGGCTGATGTATCGATAGGCGAAATCGACCGCTCACACAGAACAGGAAAACCAGGTGGGGGACGACCGCGACCCATCATTGCTAAATTCATCAGCTAGTGTGCAAGGCAAAAGTTGTATTCCTTACGACGGAACCTCAAGACACACGCAGAGTACTCCCGGGTCTTTATAAATGAGGACCTGACTCAGCGTCGTGCCCAACTGTTATATGTTGCGCGTGGACTAGCAAAAACCAAAAAAATTGAAGCTGCCTGGTCTGCTGACGGAACAGTTCTAATACGGGTGATTGAAAATGTTGAGCCGAAGATCAAACGTATTACGTGCGAAATCGAGTTGGACAATTACAAGTAAATGAAACTGAACTATTCCTTTTTGTGCAGTATATAACTGAAAAATAATAGTCTAATCTATAAGCACAAAAGTCACGGTATAAACGCTACTGTTTAAACTGTTTGCATTGTTCTCTCTAAGCCCCGATTTAATCGAGAAGATCCGCTATTTTGCACTGCACCACGACAGTGCTTTCTTAGTGCCTTCACCTGTATTTTATATTTAATTCCCCGTAAATACCAAAACAAACTCTATTGTTGAAATTGATTTCTAAAAAAAGCTGTACTCGTACCCTATAAATTATATTAATTCAAAATAATTTGAAAATACCTTCTACTGTACTTTTCAGGACTATACTATTTACGGTTTGACATTCCCCCCCCCCCCAATACGTAAACGTAAAACAAATACTCCACCTAGTATAGCCTTAGGGAACTTACAAAACATTATTTTATGTGTATGATACTGTTAATATAAATTGTATTATATGTACCTTTTATACTGGCATTCTACCATAAAAACATTATTTTGCTTTGAATCTAAAACTAATGTTAAAAACAATCTAATAATCATACACATTAGTAGTAAAAGAACTTAAAAAGTTATGTTTTGAAATAAACAGTTAAGCTAGTAACACCATACTTTCTCATCAATTAGCGTATATGTGAAATGTATTATATCTTCCAAAGTCATTTCGCGAATGTTATTTAAATATGAAATTGTATTTATCTGATATTGTAATATTGTACAATTTATGATCTTGTAATTTGAAAGTAAGTTATTATTAAATATGAATTAGTCATATTGTACAATGTATGATTTTGCAATTTGCTAGTAAATTATTTTAAATATGAATTAGAATTTATCTGATATTGTCATATTGTACAATGTATAATATTGTAATTTGAAAGTTATTGAAAAAATAGTGGATGCAATATCTAATTTTGAGTAAAAAAGTACATGTCATTATTTTATGTGTATGATACTGTTAATATACATTGTTTTATATGTACTTTTTATACTGGCATCCTAACATTTAAACATTATTTTGCTTCGTATGTAAAACTAACGTTAAAAATCCAATAATCATACATATAAGTAGTAAAAGAACTTAAAAGTTATGTTTTGAAATAAACAGTTAAGTTTGAAACACCATACTTTCTCATCAATTAGCGTATATGTGCAACTTACTATATCTTCCAAAGTCACTCGGTGATTGTTGTTATGTCTCCCACTATAGTAGTGGGGGACATATTATTTTGCACTGTCTGTTGGTCTGTTGGTTGGTTGGTCTGTTGGTTTGCGCCAACTTTAACATTTGCAATAACTTTTGCAATATTGAAGATATCAAAGTCATATTTGACATGGATATGTACCTCATGGAGCTGCAAATTTTGAGTGGTGAAAGGTCAAGGTCATCCTTCAAGGTCAAAGGTCAAATCTATGGGTCAAAATCGCTCATTCAATGTACACTATTGCAATACTTCAATATTCAAGATAGCAACTTGATATTTGACATGCATGTGTATCTGCACATTTTGAATGGTGAAAGGTCAAGGTCAAGGTCATCCTTCAAGGTCAGAAGTCAAATATATGTGGCTAACATCGCTAATTTTATGAGCACTTTTGAAATATTGAAGGTAGCAACTTGATATTTGGCATGCATGTGTATCTCATGGAGCTGCACATCTTGAGTGGTGAAAGGTCAAGGTCATCCTTCAAGGTCAAATATATAGGTAAAAGTGCTAATAAAAAGTCACTTCTGCAATATTGAAGCTAGCAATTTTATATTTGACATGCATGTGTATCTCATGGAGCTGCACATTTTGAGTGGTGAAGGGTCAAGGTCAAGGTCATCCTTCAAGCTCAAACGTCATATACGGGGACATAGTGTTTAACAAATACATCTAGGTTTTAAATATGAATTTGTATTTATCTGATATTGTAATATTATACAATTTATGTTTTTGTAATTTGCAAGTAAGTTATTTTAAATATGAATTAGAATTTATATGATATTTCCATACTGCACAATGTATGATCTTGCAATTTGCAAGTAAGTTTTTTAACCAGGTTTTCCGAAGGAAAAAACTGGTTATTAGATTGGCTAATGCGGGCGGGCTGGCGGGCTGGCTGGCGGGCTGGCGGGCGGGCGGAACAAGCTTGTCCGGGCCATAACTTTGTCGTTCATTGTGAGATTTTAAAATCATTTGGCACATTTGTTAACCATCATTACACGGTGTGTCGCGCGAAAAAATTACGTCAATATCTCCAAGGTCAAGGTCATGCTTTGAGTTCAAAGGTAAAAAATAGCCATAAATGAGCTTGTCTGGGCTATAACTATGTCATTCATTATGAGATTTTAAAATCATTTGGCACATTTGTTCACCATCATGGGACGGTGTGTCGCACGAAAGAATCACGTCAATATCTCCAATGTCAAGGTCGCCACGACTTAAAAAAGATTTATTTTAAAACAAACTTACAAAGGGGGTTAATTTTGTTTGTTCATTTCAAAAGTTCAGTTTGAGTTGTCTCCCTTTATCAGATTTTTTTTTCACAATGAAAACCTGGTTTTGTGACAATTTTGTCCCTTGTTTAAATATGAATTAGATTTATATGATATTGTCAAATTGTACAATGTATAATATTGTAATTAGAAAGCTTTGAAAAAAAATAGTGGATGCAATATCTTATTTTGAGTAAAATATTACACGTCTAAAGCTTTAAGCATATGTTCTATTCTATTTAGTCTACTTTTATATATAGATAAATAATTTCAGTTTTCTCTACTGTATAATGTCGTAACAAAACTGATCAATCTGTTTTAACACGCGTGGTGATTTCAGGCTTTTCTTATTGAGAAAAATATTGTCTTTGCTAACGGTGAAACATAACATCTTTCACGATCAATTGCCTGTGTTTTTGTCAGAAAATGTGCTAATTACACCTTGGGGCTCTTTCTTTTCGCTTTTTCAAAAAGGGTCTCTGTATGGTGTAATGATTTTTGTTTAAGTTTCAATACAACGCATGTAGCATATAAAGTACTTGTTAACGTGCTCTGCATCGCAAAGGTCTATTATATAGTAGGCTTGTGCAATGATGCATCTGAATTTATATAACGTTGTATTGTATGTGTCTGGTATGCGAGCGTGCGTACAACCATCCCTTGTTATTACGTGTGCTTTCAATATTATACAAAAACAAAATAATTATAAACCTTTATTTTGTCTGACACTTTAAATTATGTTTTGTTCTTATTTCTTTGCTGTCCACATAATACGTAAACGATGACTTAGTTAACTTAAACGAAATTTAAAAACAAAATTATGTAGAATTCAACTTGTTATCAAAAGTGATGATGTTACGTACACCTGTTTTTACATCAAACTATAGAAATCTTGAGTGTATACAATTCCATATTGCATGCCTTCATTGTATTACTATATTCCTGCATTCTGCGTAATGCTTTCACATTATAATATGTGTAGGTGTACTTTTTCGTAAACTATCATCGTTATGGTGTCGCTTACTATAGTTAATTGCTAACACTTTGTATTGTTCTGCTCACGTGTATTTTTCACTATTGCAGTGGTTCCCAGTTTGATTGCAAATCCTTGGTGACTATTCATATGCTTTTTTATACACCCAACATAACTTCAAATATCATGAAAATGATACCTAAGTTATCAAAATCCTCTATCGTTTTCTTCATTCCTTTCCTATCTTCTTATCTCTCTTATATCTTAAGCTCCTATTTGAAGCAGTTCTGTAGCAAACGGCGTTATCAAATCCTTTTGCCAACTCAATCGCATTATTGCATTACTGTCAAATGCAACCAACGTATCATGTCAGCGTTTTTGGCTCATCTCGTATTTATAGGAGGATATTATTATGTCGTACACTAAACAGAGACCAGTAAACGCTGTCATGGTTGCATATAGATCACCAGCTATTTTCTCGTTATTCATACACTTATTATACGCATGCCAATTATGGCTTAATGTAACAAGCCTTTTCTCATTACATATTTATGTACGCATGTGTACAAATATATCTCTGATAATCGAACACCCACGCAAACGTGTCCTGATAGGAAAAAACATATACACTGACATTCGTTTTCTCAAAATGCTCCTCAATTGTTTCTTGTGTGTCGTACTATGTTGTTGGATCTCTATAGTCTTAAAGCGATCAGGTGATATTCATCCAAACCCAGGACCTACCTCGTCTGATCAATCTGTTGATACAGATGCAAGCAGTTCCACTTCCATCTGGCATTCTTCATCTGCAAGCCACATTAGTTTTGTTCACTACAATATACAAAGTCTAATGCACAAAATAGATCTTCTTTACGCAGGTTTACGCGACTTCGATATAATTGGCTTTACTGAAACATGGCTCAATAGCTCTATCTCATCTACTGATCTCCTATTTGATGGCTTCCACCAACCAATTCGTAAGGATCGCCCATCAGATTCTCATGGTGGCGTTGCTATCTATGTTAATGAAAGTATTGCTTTCAAACGCAGACATGATCTTGAAGTAAATAACGTAGAATGTATATGGATTGAAGTTTTTCCCTCAAAACATAAATCCATTCTTTTTGGAGTGTTCTATAGGCCGCCTAGTGCGGATAGATCATATATGATTTCCATTGAAGATTCTATAGGGCTAGCAAGAGACACACAAATAAATTATATTATTATAACAGGTGATTTCAACATTAATGCTCTCGCTGACTCGTCGGCACAAAAAATAAATGATTTATGTCAACAACATGACTTAACGCAACTTATAAACGAACCAACACATTATACTGAATACACATCGTCTATAATTGATATAATTTTGTAAGTAACCGAAATAGTGTACTTATTTCTGGAACAGGCGATCCCTTTTTAGATCAAACTGTTCGATACCACTGCCCGGTTTTCATTACATTAAAATTTACCAAACCAAGATGTAAAACGTTCTATCGACACATCTGGCGTTACGATATTGGAGATTATCCGAAACTACGACAATTAATGACGGATACTAATTGGGGTCTTGCTTAAATGTCGATATCTACGCAGAAAATATTACTAAAACAGTATTACACATTTCAAGCACATGCATTCCGAACAAAAATGTTTGTATCCTTTCTCGTGATATTCCATGGATAAACAATAACATAAAGAAAAAAATTAGAAAACGGAAACGCCTATACCAAAAAGCAAAACAATCCAATAGTGATATACACTGGTCAAATTTCCGTCATGTTAGGAATGAGGTTGTATTACTTTTACGCAATTCGAAATTAGAATATTTCAACAATATTTCACAGAAACTAAAGTCATCCGACCTTTGCGCTAAAGACTGTTGGAAAACCCTTCGAACATTTATTCCTACAAAATCAAATTACACTATTCCACCTCTTTACGATGACCAAACTAACATCTTTGTAGTGGATGACATTAGTAAAGCTGATATGCTAAACCAGTTTTTTGCTGGCCAGTGTACAATTGATGAAAGCAACCACTGACTTCCAACTATGCACAATACAAACGTACACAGTCTTCAGTCTATAAATGTAACACAGGGGGAGATCATTGATTCAATTAAATGTCTTAAGATAGGGAAAGCGTCCGGTCCTGATGAAATAGACAATCGTATCTTCAAAGAGGCAATGCATCAATTAAGTTACCCTTTGTGTGTTTTGTTTAATTCTTGTCTTACTTCTTGCAAAATGCCTTCTTGTTGGAAAATCGCAAATGTGTGTCCGATCTTCAAAAAAGGAGACCCATCCTTAACGTCCAATTATCGACCCATATCACTTCTTAACACTATCGAGAAGGTCTTTGAGAGGATATTATATAAACACATATTTAATTTTCTTCGTTCGAACTCATTCTTTGCACCAACTCAATCTGGATTTTTGCCAGGTGACTCGACTGCCAATCAGTTAACTTATATTTATAATACATTTTGCAGAGCCTTAGACAATGGCCTTGAAGTCAGAGTTGTTTTTTTTTATATTAGTAAAGCTTTTGATAAAGTATGGCACAAAGGTGTATTGTTTAAACTACAACAAGCAGGAATTCGAGGAAATATATTATCTTTGCTGGCTAATTATCTCTCTGATCGTAAACAAAAAGTAATATTACCGGGAGCGCATTCAGCCCCTATCGAGATTCTCGCCGGTGTCCCTCAAGGCTCTATCTTAGGGCCTCTTATGTTTCTTGTGTATATTAATGACATCATCGCTGACATACAAGCACACATTCATTTGTTCGCTGATGATACCAGCCTATTTATGGTAGTTAACTCGCCAAACGAAACTGCAGCCATACTGCAGTCTGACATTGATAAAATATCCAGCTGGGCTGATAAATGGTTGGTATGTTTCAACCCATCAAAATCGGAATCAATGCTCATATCCCGCAAAATAAATCAACTATTCCATCCCCCATTGACTATGCAGAACGCAAATATACCCACTGTTGATGTCCATAAGCATTTAGGTGTCTTTATCTCAAATGACTGTATCTGGCATGCGCATACTTCTTTCATAAAGGAAAAGGCTTGGACACGAATTCATATAATGCGTAAATTAAAAATAATGCTTGATAGAAAGACTCTCGAGAAAATATATGTGTCATTTATAAGACCAATCTTGGAATATTCAGATGCTGTATTCGATAATTGTACGCAATATGAAAAAGATGAACTTGACAAAATCCAAACCGAAGCAGCTCGAATAGTATCTGGTTGCACGCGTTTAGTCTCATTAGAAGATCTGTATGATGAGTTAGGATGGGAAACTATAAGTCAACGAAGACGCAAACATAAATTAATATTAATGTATAAAATGTTCTCTGGAAATGTACCAAACTACTTACAATCCCTTTTACCCGCAACAGTTGGATCGCGTAGCAATTACTCATTAAGAAATGCGTCTAATCTCCAAACAATTCAAGCGCGAACATCACTGTTTTCGAATTCGTTCTTACCATCTACTGTATCTGAATGGAATAATCTTCCTGATGACGTTAAGAACGCTGAATCGATCCATTCCTTCAAAAGGCTTATTAACACAGATCGACCGATTCCAAACCGATTATTTTCCTACGGTGAAAGACGCCCTCAAATGTTACACACGCGCTTAAGAACAAAGTGTAGCGCCTTAAATGACCATCTCTTCAGACGCAATATTATTTCCTCTTCGCTATGTATATGCGGACTTAATGAAACGACGTCGCATTACTTTCTGGAATGCACTCAGTATGAACATATTCGCGGTGAACTTATAAACTCAATATCGATGTATTCCTTCCCCTCCATTGAAACTATATTATATGGAGACACCACTCGTGACTACTTAATCAATACTAAAATAGCTGATGCAGTTCATAAATTTATTCTCATGAGTAAGCGATTTGATCCGTAATATGCTGCAGAACGACTCTAAACCCTTCTTCTCCCCTTTCACACAAGAAGCCTTTCAAAACATCTCCTTTCTTTCTAAACCTCTGCTACTTTCACTCCTAAATTGTTCACGTGTCAATCCGTTATCTGTGTTGCACACTTGAAACTATATAAACGGAGTCTTTTCTTTTTTTACCCTTATGTTATTATTGTTTAAATCATGTGCATCCAATTATGTTCGCTTGATAACATGAAACTATTATTGTATAGGGAGAAGAACTCTATAAGACTTTGTCTTTCGTTCCTATCCTATTCGAACATGTACGTATTATAAACAGTGTTGTAATCATATGTAAACAAAAGCGCATTGTTTGAAATAAATATGTTTAAACTAAACTATATAAGGCTATGATGGCTATAATAAGAGATAACAGGTACTGTGCAGGCATGGAAGAGATGTAAACTTTGTGTTCGAGGTGAAGAAACTAAACGTAATGACCAAACAACGCAACCGACTGACATGTTTTATATTGTATAATAAGATTACATAGCATTGCCTCTGTTTTTACTTCGTTTCTAGACTGCTCGTGTAGGTTGGATATTTTTGAACCGAATGTTGTTTTAGTTGTTCATAAATCATTGGATGATGGAGATTAATTCTTCAAGGTGAAATGTTTTACCAGTATTGTACAATTGAGCGTCTTTCTTCTTGCACGCAATTATGCAATTAATAAAGTGATTAATACATCTATTAGAAAGAAATATACCAAGCGGTTCTATGCGTGTTCTTTTTTGAATACCTACTTGTCGTTTTTTGAGTCAGTTTTGAGCTACGAGATCTCAAATGTGTTATGCTCAGCGGATTAATTCAATACAACCACCATTCCTCACCCTGAATTCTGCTTAGCAATATGTAGAAATGACAGTAAAAAAACGCTATAAACAACTGCTCTTAAACAAACGTGAACAAATATGTCGGAATTGATTGACGTATGCATATGTTTATGATTAAAAGCAGCCCTGTCTAGTTTGTTTTCTATGTTCATTTCAATTTGCGAATAAAGCCCTGATCTTTCAAACTTCACTGAATATAAACTAAGTATAATGTGACGCCTAGTCAAGCATAATGACCACTCTATGCAAGTCATTTATATAGCTTGAAGTTTAAATGTATATTAGTTTTATCATAACATTTGGGAAATAAACGAAGAATATATCCCACTTTATATTTTTAGGCTGAATATTACACTTTCCCTCATTTCACCATCGTACTACTGTGACACTTCTATAAAAACTGTATAAACATATGTTAGGTGAAAATGTTTTTCAGTAAATATTAAATAAATAATAATTTAGCTACTTTCAACTTATTAAAGACAGGTTTATTTCAAAGATTTCTGTCTCTATCTCCATTTTGCCAATATTATTATATTCTCATGAGATACTATGTTTGATTAATGATTGACTATTTTGAAAATCTAGGAATAAAAAACCTCAAGGAATCCGAAGAGAAATTCGTTCCCGCTAGACGCGTATTTATTGAAAATAACCAATTCATACAATACGACAAGAAACATAAACACACACACAGAACAGGCTGCAATAAATCAATAACCGGTTTATAAAAACCGAATATTTCATTAAACATCTTATTTAAAGAAATTTTGCAAGCTTATCATACGGTCGCTTGCATAATGTTAATACAAATGCTTATACTGGGAGTCTTATTTTCCATAGTATGTATACTTTCTATATTAACTATCCAGATGCGTAATACGTTTGCTGTAACAAACATTTGTAACTTACAACCTTCTCATTATATTGTGGTTTTTTGTTAGTTGTTTAATTATATTGTTAACGTTTCTCGGTACGATTGTTTATCAATTAATTTCAGGATACTGAAACAAATAATAGCGCGAAACTTATACACACATTTTAATTAAAATGTCATCGTTCAACAGACGAGTAAATATGTATATATGAGTAAACCAGCCCCAGTAATCCAACTACACTGAGATTGCAAAACCATAATATATTTGGCATTCGGATATCACTCGAACATCATATTATGAGGAGTGACGAGCGTGTTTTGGAAAATCCCACTGCAACAAACTCGTGTTCATCTTATGTAATGTTTCTACGCATTATAGAATGTTTACAGTAACACTGTTTCCCTAGCAAACACAAACGACTATCAAAAACAAAAACAAAAACACTCTTACAATCGTAATTGCAAAATTACGTTTGCAATCTTTGGAATTCTTACGGGATTTCCCGTCTATAAATATCAAAGGAAATGCGATCGAGCTTAGCTGAAACGGTATATATGTAGAACTGTGTCTATCGTCAAATACATGCCAGGATCTTTATTGAAAATAGAACATTGAGCCATTCTTTCAAAGCAAGTGGCCTTTAAGGAGGGTGTATTTGCTTCTTATGTGCGCATGGTGTTTAACTAGTTTGCAGCCTCGCAGTGAGAGATAAACATTTATGTCGGATTAGCAGTGTGTAGTTAAATGTAATGAATTTCATACGTTCGTAGGTGTAATTCCAAGGTTCGTATAAGCCTTACGTTAAATTTGGTGTTATTGTTGCTAAAACACATTGTACAAATAAAGATGTATAAGTATCAAATTATAAAAATGAAATTGATTGTTTGCGTTGGTGTTCATATATAATTGAACGTACGAACCGTAAGGTAAACGTTCAAATGTGTTGTGCTTTATTAATAACAACGCACTATATAAAGTTAAAAACCGATTACATTATACACATAGAATGTATTCAGTGATTGGGTAACATGTAAATATACTAAACGAAACATTTATATATGTAAACTGGTCAACCCTAATGTAGATTTGGAAGGACGTTTTGAGGCTGATATATATATATATATATATATATATATATATATATATATATATATATATATATATATATATATATATATATATATATATATATTAATTTATATATATATATATAAAGCAAAATAATATATGGACTGACGGGGCCTAAATTTTACCCTTTCGACTTTTATCTTAAATAACATCATTATGTTAGTGATTCAGTCAGCTGATTAGTCGATCGTTCGGTTTGTAATTGAGAATATCCGTTTTGAGTTCAGACCGTCAGTAAAGCAGTCAATCATTTATACATCGACCAATATATTCGTAGACCCATCCAATCACTCATTAATGTATCAACTCAGCAAATCAATCAAGCAATCGAAACTGTTAACATCACTTAACCTATCACATTATTAAATAACACACTATCCAACCGATATATGAGTATATTAATTTAATTTTGTATTATAAACACATAACATTTACCCATAATTCTATCTCATTTTGGCTCAAACATGGTATTTCTATCGGACGATTTAATGCGATTGCATTACCAATTGTTATTGAGCTGTTTTATTTGTAGTATGCAGAGGGCCAGATAAGATGCGTATTTGCGTAAAATACGCATGACAAAAAAGAAAATACGCATGACTTAAAATTTTGTTGAGTGAAAAAACTCCTGACTAAATTCGGATTACGCATCGTGTGCAATTTCAATGCGTATTAGCCGTTTATACAGGCTATAAATTCATGTAAAGATGACACACCGGTAGAAACGTAGTGACATCACCATCTATGTATAAAATGTGGTTCCCGAGTGACATCACCATCTATGTATAAAATGTGGTTCCCGACATAATTTACTCCTCAGTCAGAACGGTATCATTTAATGTTGGCCCACGATAAAGGCCGATGTTGACACAACGGGCTCCCCGCTGCATTGTTGAGAATCGATAAACGCTTATGGTGAAAACATTTGACATCACATTCGATAAAACCCGAATCGCCCAACTTCAAGCATATAATTTATGCTTTCAGTTCATCTCGTGTGTGGCACTATGGAAAAACCTTTACATTCAAGCACTGTTTAAATGGCGCCAAAATACACATATAATAAACATGTTTTGTGGGCCAAGCTTAGACGATTTTGATCGTGGCTGTACAGTGTGTGCTAAACAATGGCTTGCCAAATCAAGACGGAAAAAGAGAATAATGGCTGCTTATAAGCCGAGTGCTAACAACTAAAAAGACACTATTAAATACAAAAAAAGTGATTGCTTTATTGTGTACAAGACTGCTTGTTATAGCGAGTTAACATTACATGTGTAATTTATTATTAATTCTGATCCTTTGAACATAAATACTCCTTAAAATTATCGGATTTTGATTTTCACTCATCAATTAAAAATTTCATGAGTGAAATACCCCTCGGCTGAAAAAATTATCTGGAGCTCTGGTAGTACGGAAAGACAACGATCAACTACTTTAACTTTACACGCCGTTTCAACATCTCTTCCAAAACGGATTTGCATAGTGACAACATAAACATCTCCAAAACCAAATTACATGTTCTTTCTTTTCAGGTAACCATGGAAGTGAAAGTGCATTTCTGGAACGCTTCCTCGTCCAAACTGAGTTTTGGCCACGTTGCGTTAGAAATGGACGACGGTTTATACATAAGTTGGTGGCCTGGAAGCCCATTGAAAGATCCATGGCATGCTTTTAAAGGGACGTTCGCGAAATGCTACCCAAGTCTCGATGCTGAAGTTGAAGAACACAAATGTGAGCCAGAGACATATTGGTTGTTGTATTTAGATGAAAATAAATTAAAAAGCTGGTTTTCTGGACATCTTGAAGGCTCCTGTCGGTGGGACATTCGATTTAGGAGTTGCGCTGTGGTAGTTCATAAAGCACTTAGTGAAGGGCATGATTTCTTCAAACAGAAGTCATCCGAGTTTATTTCACCTGCGGAAGTAATAGAACTTGTTAGGAGATACGCATTAACGGAATGAACTGGCAAACATGAACACACCAATCAAACAGGTTATGTATCGTGGGTCATCTGTCGAGAGGACAGTGATAATGACCTAGTAGTCAATCGTTTAAAAAAAAAGTGGCGAGTATCGTGCTTCCCAAGCTGCCCGAAGCCAATCTCGCGTTTGCCCGCAAATGTTCAGATATCGTCGCGGGAAATTCATATTGATATATTGTAACACACAATAAATAAAAACGAGTATTGTGTATCTCGTTAAATATATGTTACCATAACACATCAAGCGTTGAAATGTTTGCTATTGTAATAAGAAACACTAATTTCTAAGGGTTAACTTTATTTTACGAAATAATGTACGAAATATTTATTGATTTTGAGTATAATGTGGCTTTAAATAATATATGCAAAGATCACAAATGCGAAAATGACGTCATCGCATTTTTACTCGTGGACATATTGGTTTGTATGTGTGAAATCCATATTATTACTTTTTACAATTAACCAAAATTTTAACACAATATAACTATGTAGTACCGATTTACGCATTAATGTTAAATAATTTTCACATTTCTATCCTAGTGTAATGTCATACTTTTTTAATTGAATGGTTAATGTCCCGGACGTGACCAACAATGACAGTGTTGAAAAACGAGTAAACCGTGTTTGAACAAATCATTCAACAATCCCGTTGCCGACCATGCGATTTGAAAACAAAATACATTACAATTCTTTTGCTCCCCCGCGCTCATTCTTTGTAAAATGGTGTAATGTCATGTCCGAAGCCCGACCAATATGCCATTATCAGACACCACGAGCCATTTTGACCAAAGGTGCATACAAACCAATATATTATACAGAATAATACTCTATTTTAAAATTAGTCTTCATATCCCTGTTTTAAAATTGACTTGTATTCATTACTTGTCAACCATCTAACGAAACAACGCTTCAAAGAATGTTCTTCTCTCTCTTAAAAACTGTTCCTTTGCAGAGCGCAAAATTTCACAAAACCAGATGATAAACGATATTTGTTGACACAATGATGGGCGCTTTGGTCTTTCTAATAACTAACAGCATGGTAGATATTTTAATCAGAAATGATCAGTGCTATAAAATATAGTATTGATTTTGTATAATTGTTTTATGTTTAACCCAAATCGCGTTCTGCTGGTCATTTTGCAGTAAAAATATTTCATACAGTTACTTCGCATTATGATAATACTTATTATTGTAAGTATAAGTGTTAAGCATGGATACATTTAACGGCTGCAATCAAACTGCCGAAAAAAATCTTTTTATAATCTATGTGTTCGTTTTTACCTGCCTTGATACGTACTCACCAACTAATTATTAGACTTATGTCTAACGAATACCTGTATTATTGAATCTTAGTTGTAATTGTTCACATCAAATTACATTGGTCTTCGTATGAAACATTGTGCTTTTTACATAACGTCGCTGTCGTTCTCAAACCTCGTAGCTCCAAAATTTTCAAAATATTTTTTTCGTCTTTTCCGAATATATGAAGTCTGGCGCGTGTTTTGTGCTATATCTCGTAGCTCTACGCCAATCAGAGCCCTTGAAAAAGCCACGTGACGTGACGAAATGTTGTAGAATGATTGTTGGGTTTTTTCCCGGCGAAAAGTCGTAGCGACGCCATTTCACCTAAAGGTACGTTGTTTCGTTTGGACAAATTTGACAAAAACGTTTTTATAAAAAAAAATATTTGCAACTACGAGGTTTCCTTTAAACAAATGAGACGGTTTTTCTCTCTCCTGAAAAGTTGGCATTTTGTAGCTTCGAGGTTTGAGAACGACAGCGACGATAAGTAGCATTTATATTCTGCATCTATTCAAATTGTGAATTATGAGTGCTTGAGTGAGTCTGTATCTTTTATTTAAACTTGGTCATGAAATGGATTTGGTTAAGGTAAAGGTTTAAAGATTTCGAAGTCACTAAGACATTAAACATGGAATAAGTGTGTGCGGCCTAAACGTAACAATTGCATAATATACTGGGTTATCACCCGTGTTTCCCGAAACACGATACTAATTTACACATCGACGAGTTTGAAAAAGCATTTCATATTTTCATATGTACATATGTTGCTAGCCTGTTTATATGATTCGTTACAATAACGATGCCTCAATTCGTATTTTGACAGGTAAAATATTAACGTGCTTAAGTTTGGTTTAAATTATTGTACGTTATGCAAACGTACCCTTGCTTTGTCGTTAGTTTAAAATGGTGTTGATATGTGTTAAAATAATGTCAAAATACGCCTAATACTTATACAGTATTATGAACGTTTGCGATGATTTATTTGTGAATATTACAGGAGTATGTGTCGTTCTGTAGATTGTGTATTTCGTAAATTATACATGTTATATATGTTAACATTGATGGGTTCATTTGTGTTGTATTAGAATATACGTGTTTTGGGATCCCAAACAAAATTATGTAATAATAATGAACACACATTGATTTATATTTGCTTTCTAAATACACTTTTATAAAGTCATTTGTTTTTAAAAAACATGAAACGGCATAATACTTGCAAATACTTGTATTTTGAATTAAGACGCATACATTCAAACAGTTTCATATGATGTACACAACAATAATTATTCATTATTTTAAACTCTGCACTATGTTGAATTCAGAATTGCTATAAATAGTTACATTGGATTTTTGGTGAGTAACATAAATAACATGTGCCATTTACCCAGTTGAGTGTTTAGTTATTCTGCAAAAAAAAATCACTTGAATACTCAGTTTACACCCAAGCTATAGCCACTCGATCAAAAATACAATGTTTGTTTTAGTTTCGCGTCTCTGTCATATTCTCTGACGATTATGGCAAATCTCGATACAATTTTTATAGAAATTCCTTACTTGGTCCGCTTAGTCTCTACAAATGGTTCGACTTACCAGCACAACCTGGCAAAAAGAATTAAGCATATGGTGTTATACATTTCCTCATCTTTTTATGACCCTAGTCTGTGTTTTCAAGACACAATTGCCGCAAGTCATGTAATACCATATTTCATTATCCTGATGACAAATTTATTCAGAAAGTTTGATTTAAAAAAGAATTCAAATAAAGCACGCTTTTGTTTTGAGCCGATGCTTTTTTATATTTACCTCGACAAGTTGGAAAAAGATAACACCATATGTTTCTTATTTTGAATCAAGTCACATGTCGAGACATAGAAAGAATATAGAAACTAATACGTTAACACAAAAGCGAAACAAATATTTGCATGTCGACTTTGTAGAATCAGAACATACAACGTTTTACACTTTACAATTGAACAAAACAGATAATAAAATGTTTCATTTAAGCATTTCAATAATTCTCTGTTAAACAAATGGGCCGAATATTCATCGCGTGCAACATTTCGGGTGATGAATATTTTTGGCGGTTTTTCCCTTCCATCCAAATATTGCTTTTAACTTACAACCTTGTAATGACGTTTTTTGTTTGTTTTTAAATAATATTCTTTACGCTTTTCAGCTTTGTTCATCTTTTTATTTATCCCATAATACATGTTGTACTTACTTAAATAGAAGCGTGATAACGATACATTATAATACAATGCACTATTTATCGTAAAAATAAAGAGTTTATTCGTGAGTAAACTAATTCCAAACATTAAAATCTGCTGAGATTCCACCCCATTTTCGAAGACCGGGCAACATCAAGCAAATGATTATATTACATGTCATATGCGTATTGATCAATAAAATCGTACTGTATGTATATACATGTTCGTTTATTTCTTAATTTAGCATCATTTAATTTGTAATCCGAAACACGCTACAGTATTTTAAAGTTGATGCCACATACACAATTCTAGCTTCAAATAAACTATGCTTCATGTATTTCATGAACCTATGTTTCAATAAAAGCGTGCACAAATTATGCAGGCATGTACAACGTCTAGTGGAAAGTGTTGGTGTATTTATTGTTGTATTCCGGTAAAAACGGGACCAGCACGTCAGGCAATTTACACGTGTTCAGTGGGAATACCCCCATTTCCAGATTGGACGTTTTTTTGTCAAATCTTTAAATAGCCACATATGCTTAAATTAATTTGATACTTTATAAAAAAGGCGAATGTTTGTGTTTATTAAAATTCTATATACCACTGTATTGGGGAATCAATCGAGTCGGGATTATGTGTAACTATGCCTGAAAGGGTTAAACAATTAAAAAGTGTCTTTTTGAATGACTTAATTGCTGGTATTTTCTTGAATAGTGCTAGTGCACCAAATAACATCAAAAATAAATGTAAAAAAGCACAAAGTATGGAGAAGGCTGCCCTCCCCATGACACCCTAACGGCCCCGGGGCGTCTGAAAAATTCCTGTGAAAAGCACTGTCCTGTACACAGAAATTTTTGGCTCAAAAAGACATAATTACTGACAAACATAGAACTTTGTCCCAAAATATGACTTATACTGCCATAACGTTCCGTCAAAGTCAAAGTCATGAAAGCCAAGTTCAAGGCCACATAACTCTAGAATAAGTGGATCACTGTGTGCACCTACATAATGGTAATACATATTTAATTTAAAATTGCTTGCTTGAGAAATGTGGAAATATTTTGCTCCTCAAACTGTGCTTGATCATCATTACTGTTTTCATTCAAACCCACATGGCAAACACTTAAGACTCTGTGAAGTCGTCTTTTAAAAACATTTCTAAACAAAATAAGCCGTGTTCTGAAAAACTAGGCTTAATGCATGTGCGTTAAGTGTTGCCCCAAATTAGCCTGTTCAGTCCGCACAGTCTAATCAGGGACAATATTTTCCAGCTTGACTTCCTCTTAATGAAAAATTCCATACAGTAAATTTTTGTCCCTGATTAGCCTGAACAAACTGCACACATTCAGAATTTTCATGCATTCAGCCAAGTTTCCCAAGAACCAGGCCCAATAAGCAAATTGTTTAAGTTTATGAATACCGGTAGGTTCAAATCCTTTGATGTATGGTATAATACTTAGAAAGTAAGGCATGTTTAATCAACGTGTTTAACATTTCATCATAGTGTGTGAGACCCTAGATTTCCCAGTCATACCTGTGACTTACTGCAAAATAAAGGAAAACAATTATAGAAACTTAATACATAATGTCTTGATGCATAGTGACAAAATGGCTAAATTATGAATGATTTATAAAATGTGTGATCTTTGATCCCAATATGTGACCGACCTTGTCTCTAGGGTTATGGGTTTTTGCATGATTAAGGGGTGAAACTCCAGTAATTAAGAACCTAGATATATGGTAGAATCCTAACAAAATAAGCAGTATTTAATGAAAATTTGGAAACAATTACCTAGGTGTGTAACCTTAGCCTTGACCCTTGAGACCTAACTCTTACCTGTGACACACAATCAGATAAAGGGAATAATAACAAAATCCCTTTATGAATAGTGAAGTTATGGCTAAATCATTAATAATTCATCAAATTCGTGATAATGGTCCTCTATGTCTGACCACGCATCATGACAAAAGGAGAAAATACGAGCATTTTCAAAATATGAGCATTTTCTTAAACAGAAATCTTACATACCGAAAAATAACAACATACAAAAATAACAAAGGACAATAACTCAAAACTAAGACAGAGGAGGGTTCCTGAGCGTTCAATATCTATATAGGAGAACTAAAAAGTCTTTCCTTTTCCACGAAAACATTCAATCTTAATATACACTAAATTTTTAAAGTGATGCAGAGTGAACACAACATCAGCCATACGTAGAAATAGCATAAATACGTTTTTAAGGTAAATCATTCATCATTGAGTACGACCTTACATGAAGCATTTGTGTAACCTTGACCCTTGATGTGAATCGAATGACCTTACATGAAGTATATTGGGTGACGTTGACCTTAACCCTACACATGAACCTTGACCTTAATCCTAGACATGAATCTTACATCTGACACAAAGCAAGGAAGAAGATGGAGAAGAATTATGGAAGGTTATTACAGAATCCACTGATGCAAAGTAAAATAATGGCTAAATAATAAATATTTCTACAAATGTGTGACCTTTGATGTGTAACCTTGACTTTGGTTATAAACACATAGGTCTTGCACTGCCTGATAACTGAGATCAATTACATCAGGACATTTTGAGAATCCATTTTAGTATGGAAGAATCCTTACCAAATGAGGCATATTTAATCAAAATGTGTGACTTTGACCTTTGTGTGTGACTTTGACCATGACCCTAGCAACCTGAATCTTATATTTGACACTCAGCTAGATAATGGAGAACAATTATGGACAGTTATTACAGAACCCCTTGATGCATAGTAAAGGAATGACTAAATAATGAATAATTCATCAAATTTGTGACCTTTGACCTAAATGTGTGACTTTGACCTTAGACCCTAGGATTATGGGTGTTGAATGTGAAGCACCCCAAGATGATTGAGAACAACTGTGGCAAGTTTCGTGGCTCTGGCTTATGTTTAAATGGAGATAAAGCTCTAAGCTTTTGGAGTGCATCAGCCTCTTAGCCATATATATATATACTCATACCAAGTTTCAATGAAATCCGCCAAAGCACTTCCAAGATATGGCTCCGGACACAAAAGTGCCGGACGGACGGACGGAAAGACGGACGGACAACACCAAAACAATATCCCTCAGCCTATGGCGGATATAACAAGCTAATTCATTGCATTGTTATCCCCCGCCTTTGCTCATTTATATCTATACACCTAAGAATGTTTCATATTGAAATCATACATAATTTGTAAGATATAGCCCTAAAACGTTTGTTACAGACTGATGGACGGACAAGGAAAAAACTATATCCCCCCTTCTTTGGCGGGGGATAAAAAAGGGGACTTAACTCTATAATTGATAAATACTAGTAATTTGTGTCGCTGTTTAAGGTGCATCATCCTCTAACCCATATATACACTCATACAAGGTTTGAATGAAACTTCCAAAGCAGTTCCAAGATATAGCTCCGAACACAAAATGTTCCATACTGTCCTACACACAAGGCAAAAAGAATATTTCTTTGCCTATTGCACTGGATAATAACTCACCTATAGCAAGTGGACCCATAAGAACAGTCTGGGATATCGTCGTCTTCCAAGTCCGACTGTTCTTCATAACTGACGTCCCGGGTTGGATGAACTCTGCAAAGTGCTCTGGGTTCTTACTGAAGTTCATGTTAAATATTGTACTGTGACTTTGAAAACTAGTTGTGACCTTTTTGTGTTTTAATGAACTTGCATGGTGTCAAGGATTGAGAATTGAAGAAGTATAAATTCCACAACCTTATAGCATTTAATCAGGAACTGACTGACCATCCGACAAAGTTACTTCTATTCATCTCATCCCTTAAGATTTATAATAAAATATGTTCATTAAAATTACTTTCAATCTAATTAACCTGTAACATTTCTTGCCGAACACACATCGTGGTCTGTGTTAACTCTTTAACTGCTTGACTTTCTCAACCTTATCCCGACCTTTTCCAGACGATTTGTCGTCATTGCTATCATAATCATCAACATCATCCTTATCAGACCTTTCTTTCTCCTTCTCAGGCCTCCCTCTTCCACGCTTTTTCTTGTGAGTTACTTCTTCTTCCTCTTCTTTTATTTCTTCATCCTCTTCCTCCGAAATGGAAGCCTTTTTAGGTCGCTTGGTTTAAGGGTCACTTTAAGGCGCTACATAATCGTCGCAGCTCGATTCCTCTTCCTCGTCTCTACTCGTGCGTTTCCGTCGGCCTCCACGACGACCACGTTTGGCAGGGGGTACAGCGGCTCTCCGTTTCTTGGATGACCTTGGGACATAGTCTTCCTCTGACGATTCAAGGTCTTCGTCCGAGTCTGCATAACGTTTACGATTGCAAAACAGTACGAGACGATCTCCGGCTTCCCTGTGGTTTGGACTGAACATGGAAGACTGGTTTTTATTTGGGATATTCGAGTCGCGTTCTGGGAAAACGAGCATTTTCCATGATAATTGGAAAAAAAGACTTCAAGAAAGTTCAATAAGTTTGACTGTACACACATAAGGAAAACTGTAACACCCAATGGCAGCCATTTTTTAATGGACAGGAACAATTTTTGAACTCTGCCAAGCTATCATTAGAAGCAAGATTTTGGGAAAGTTTTACAATGTTTGGGAAAAAAAGAGACTTATTAAGTGTTCACAATGAGTCACTATAGCCTTGTAAATAAAAAATTCCTAACGCCTTAGCTGCTACCTTTTTCATTGGACCAAAGACACAACAAATGTTTTAAGTTTCATGAAGATTGGACAAAATAAATATAACTTCTAAAGCATTCACAGTAAATTAGTTTTTACCCAACATGGCCAAATTTCAAACCAATGGAACAAAAAATCTGACCAAATTTTATAAAGCATTGGCAATAAATGTGGCTTCTGGAGTGTTCGCAATGTAAATAATGACGACACAACAAGGACAACGCAGGACATACAAAAGGTAATCACAAAGGGTCACTATGAGCATATTGTGCTAAGGCAAGCTTAATAGCAATCAGATATATTTGGTTTCTGAACACTTGTTAGCTAACAAGCGTACATTTTATGTTTAAATATGTTGAATAAAAGTCAACTCAAAAGACAATTACCCAATCCCAGACCAATCTAGAACAGCGAATGATTTAGCTGCTTTCAGAGAAAACTGGGCTAGATGCATGTGTGTAAAGTGACATCCCATATTGGCCTGTGTAGTCAACACGGGCTAATCCAGGATGACAACTTGTTCTTTAATTGGATTAACGTTAAGAGCTTTCCTTTAATCGAAAATTAGTATGAAAGCGTCAAATAGTATGCGGACAAATCTAAAACTGCGATTGATTCACATTTTTCTGTGATTCTGATTTGATTTTCTCCTCCCAATCACTTCCTGAGTCCTCCTCCTCTTCAATAGTGCTCACCACAAAGTCACTGTCCTGGTCCTTCTCCTGGGACTCCTTGAGCACGTCCTCGTCCGAGAAGTCAATTAAATCATCTACTGAAACAGGAAAGTATTATCACTTATTACAGCCATTATTTTGGCCCAATCTGGCAAAGTACCAGTATCACGCAAATAGAGAAAAATAAGTGTGAAAATCCCTAAAATTGGGAAAATGTGCATCGTGAAATCTTCAGATTGGAAATTTGGGGTTTTAATTGCTTTTTACTTCAATGCACAAACCAACGTGTATATTCTTTTACATGCCTTTTTCTGAAATGTTCAGTTACATAGCTCATTTTATTTGCAGGTCGCTTCTGGAATGCTACTGACACAAACTTTTTTGGGAAATTTGGATACAGGGTCAGCTTTGTAGTCTATTAATTGTTCAAAAAAGCTTCAAAATAAGGTAAACAACATACCATCACAAAAGGACCAAGTTACTTTTTGGATAGGAGAAAAACACAAACATAAAAAACACAAAACATTATTACCATAACTGTTCCGCTTTGCACGGGCTGCTCTGTTATCTCTTGAAGTGCCAGGTGTAATGTCACCTGCACCTTTCCGTTCTTTCTTTGGCTTAATTTCCTCCTCTTCCTCCAATTCTTCCTCCTCGCTCGAGACCGCCTTTTTACGCGCCAGAGGCTTGGGTTTGGCTTTCGGGGTAGCCTTCTTCGCTGGGGATCTTTTCTATGGCTTGAACTCTTTTTCCTCCCAATCATCATTATCGTCATCATCATCACTGCCTGCATAACTCTTTCGCTTCACAGTTCGACCTTGGTTGAAGATGAATATTTTCGGAGAAGGAACACATTATAGTATCATACAAGTAAATCAAATATACAAAGCTTGGTTCACCGAGAGGGAACAGAATGTTTTTATAATATACTATTATTTCAAGATATTTTATAGCTTAAAGTTCATGAATAAATCTTCAAGTCTTGGAAACATTAAAAAAACAGACCTCAGCGAATATCAAGTTACTGCAAGACGGTTGGCTTGCGGTACTTAAGGAATATTCACTTGCGTCTAGAAATCATCTTAATATATTAGACACGTTTCTTCAAAGACAAATATATTTGACTAAACTTCATTTGATAATTGACATTTTATGACAGAAATCCGTAAATATTAACTGCCGTAGAAACAAAACAAACACCACTGTCCGCCATTGTTGTTTTATTTGGCTCCTGGTGGAGTCGCGGTAAATAGGTTAAACCGCACCAATTTTAAATTAAACATGAACTATCAAAGCTCTTACTTACTTTTCAAAGTACCAATCAATAACGTATACAACAAAAATTTAAATATATGCAATTTAAGACATTTAATAAAATAAATATAAGGGTTATTTTGAAGCACTTTCTAATTTTCATTCTCAATATTGACATACTCTAATATTTTCATTTATCCTTCGGCACAATGGGTGCACCTTAAGAAGCTATCCCGCCTTAGGAAACGTACATCAGTGCATTACCCTAAATGAACCAAATGCGCACACACACTACATTCACCCCATTTCAAAAAAGCAACCGAAACATCTTCCTTCATTTCAGGTGGACAATTTTTCTGGCACACGCAGCAAACGCCATCACTCTTCATGTCACTGTCAAGAGTGGACTCTGGCCCTGAATCAAGCGGTATTGGCCGCCCCGGTTTTCCTGACATTCTATATGTAGATGGCTGTTGTGTCTGCTGTTATTGTTTGGCCTGAGCTGTTTTTAACACCTTTTGAGCCTTGGACTCCATCGTTGCTTGCTGTCGGCGCAGCGAATCAGCATTAGCCTCAGTGTTAAGATTGCCGACTATCTTCACTGGTGGGACAAATTTCTTCTTTGGACGCTGCACAACTTGCGTAATTTTTCTAGCGTTTAAAAACAATGTTGCAGGATCCGTTTCAGTCCTTAGTGCTGCCACCACCTCAGACACAGGGCCACTCTCATCATTGTCAGCATTCGGGTATATAGATGCCGGGGCTGTCTGGACATCAGTAATGGTGCTTTCACAGAATGTGTATAAACCAGACTTTCTGAATGCTGATACAATATTTTCTGTGCAAAATGCTTTGGTAAAGGGCTTAGCAGTAAGCCTAGCGATGTCTCGTGTAGTTATGGACATTCCTGGGTTGTCATGCATAAAGGTCCGGCATTCCCTATTGTAGAAAGCCTTCATAGGGCCAAACACCCCAATGTCCAAGGGTTGTGTGAGGTGACTGGAGTGTGGGGGAAGAACGAACAAAATAACATTTCTTTCCGATGCCCATGTTGTCAGTGTCAGGGAGAGATGACTCTTGTGTCCATCATATAGAATTAATGTGACTGGGTTGTCATCCGCGTTTGTGTTTAAGGCTGCATACCGGGCTAAATGGCTCGTCACGTACTCTTCGAATATGCCCCGGTTAATCCAACCACTCTCTGGCATTCTTCCCACAGACCCTGCAACCGCACCTTCTAATACCCCCGTTCATTGTGACATTCTTGGACCGTGGGGAGGTGACTGCTTGAGCCTTTGAATCTTCCGCACATACTATTTTGGGAGGTGAATGCTCTGTCGAGAAACCGGTCTCGTCAACATTCCAGATCCGCTCTGAGGCATCAATAAGACCATTGCGATGCAGAATGCTGCCTAGCTCCCCGAAGTACCGGTCAATCGTATCCTTCGATGCCGTCTTTGCTCGCTGTAAACCAAGCTTCTGAGGCTTAACAGCTTTAGGTTGAGCCCATCGTTCCATAAACCCATAGAACCAGTCTGGGCTTAGTTCCCCCTTGGCCCTTACATTCTTCCCTAGAGACCGGGCATAGTCTGCAGCCATACATCTGACATCAGTGACCGAATATCCATAGCCAATATTTGCCATAAAAACTATATGGTAAGCCAGTTTTCTTTCCTCTTCACATGTCAAGAGTCTCTCTGCCCCATGTTTGCAGTCAATGTCAACACTTTGCCTTGTTCTGTCCCTTAAGGTTGACTCAGGGACATTGTAGATTCGTGAGGCTCTGTATACAGACATTCCTCCAAGGGTAGCATCAAATGCTCTCTTGAGTTTGTCCTTATCATAAGGCTTGTACCTCTGATTCGCATCTCTAATCTGGAAAAAGAGTTTCTGCTAAATTAAGCCTTCAAATCTTCTAACTAAATTATTGAAGTGTTTATTTAGCCTGACCTATAGAAAAAAAACGGTGGTGGCTAACATCTCCAAAATAAAAAAAAAATAGTGTGTGACCTAATACTTGTAAGCAGACGAACTTAAAAAGTGAAAAAGTTGAACGGAAATTTTCATTTTAAGATTGATTTTTACGATATTTTGGTTTTAAATGACGTTTTACATCGTTTTGAGTACTTACCAAAATCGATACATTCTTGCAGCAAAAGTTGTTTTCTGTCAGATTTGACAAGTGGGTCATGCAGGTTTGTTTATAAACACAATCCAGAGGGCGCTATTGTAATACCGCGAGTCAAACCGACCCGCGAGACAACCGGGTTTGAGTATATATTAAAAGAAGCTTTTTTATAAAACAAGTAGAAAAGCTTTGATGGAAGACTAAATCCTGTTATATTGAAAAAACTATTATTGTTTATTTTATGAAAACAATAGACAGAGCATACTAAGTATCATTAAGTCGGATCATTGCTCTCTGAGATCTCAAGTGGGAAATAAAACTAAGAGACAATTAAATATGTATACTTGAATGTGAATGTCCACTCAATAGGATAATGCATATCAAGTTTCATCAAAGTAAGATGATTAGTGTCGGACATCACATGCAAAATAAAAGTTGCATCAAAGGGAAATAACTCATTTAAAATGATTGAACAGGAACCATCAACGTCTGATAATCAGCGTCTGCGATCTCGTGCAGAAAAAGAAAGTGTGACCCACTTAAGTACAGATACACTGACAGACGGAATGACAGATATGGAGTAGAACAGAAATGATGAATGTCAAATATGGCTTAAGACCCACCAATTCCATCCAAATTAGAATTTAGACAGAATTGTTGCTTATGTGCTCCTTTTTTCAGGAAGCACAATAGACTGTCTCTTGGAGACTGAACTTTGGATTAGAGATCAAGCCCCAAACCTCGTTTAGTTGTTGTAACCACCTCTTCTTCTTCCTCCTCGGCTTTCATTTCAAAGTCTTCATCATCTTCACTCACAGTCTTCCTATCAGAATTAATCAGACATTTCGTTAGGTTTCTTATATCCATATGAGCTGTGTCAGGAGACAGTGGTTTTTATTGCCATATGAAGCTTAGACCTTAGCTCTAGACCTGCCTCCGCATATGCGGAACACCTCTGATGATCCAATAGATTCATCTAGCCATGATTCCGTGCGCATGACTATGTCAGCCTTTGTGGCTTCTATCAAAAGTATCATGTTCTGTAGTATCGTCTTCTTTCCTGGGCTTTAATGGACCGGCAATTAACGACAAGGGTCCTCAGTCCATTGTCATCCCTGGCAGCAGTGGGGCTTTCGCTTGAGCTTTGCTGACGCCGATGGGGCGAAAAAGTGGCATTTGGGCGGCTGAAGCTGATTTCACTATCTGTATGTTTGAGGTGTCGAGCAGGGTTGTGTCGAATATCCCTGTTGAGAAGTTTGGCACGCCGCATAGAACGCATTCCCAGCTGTTAGTAAGTGCCTTAAAGACAAAGTCAGGCATCCCCATGCAATCCTGATGATACCGCCTTGCATGAGACACAGCAGATCCAAGGTGTTGTTTATTTGCATGCTTTGCTGCTATAGTAAAATACTTAGAAAAAATGTGAATTCTTATGTTTTCTAAAAAAGTTTCAGAATACCGCCCCTGAAGGACGATCTTGGAGATAGTGCTTTTAGCGACCCGAAACCATACATCTGACAGTTGCAACTGTCCCCGATGTTAGGTACCGCAATGTGTTTGCAATTTTAATGCCAGTTGTCAAATGTTTCCTGCAGTTTGATTCCAGGCCTTGTCGTCTGGCGTGCCATTGTTTGACCCGGATGGTTTTCTCCTTTTCATTCTTTCACTGGCTTAGATAAATAATATTCGCGAATGTTCTATTTCTATGTCGTGGCTTCGCTTTAGCAATCAAGATAATGTATTCACCCTGAGCTTGTGAAAGTAGAAGCTGACATTCCATAAGCATCAGCTTGTCTTCAGTCGGAATCTCATAGCCCATGTTGCATGGTCGATAGCACAGGAGACAACCGCACAACTGCCGTTACAGTCCTTGAAGGACAGAGGCCATGAGTGTGTACCCAGACTGTAAAGGACGCACACGGACATCCTAGGCATACATAAAGTTTACCCCGGACCATGTGTAGCTGTCCCCGGACCCCATACGGCATCTACACGGACCATCCCGGATATGTAATGTGTTGATGTGTTTTTAGCAGATTGCTAATAAGTTATCATTCATTTTTTATCTGCGCTTATCAAGTTTGCATCTAACTGTTACGGACAATATATTTTGTTCATAAAACAGAACAAAATATTGTATTCATATAACTTGAACAAGTCCAGTTAATCGTTGTACATACGAAACTGACAATAAACAAAGGCTGTTTGTAAAAAATGCATGCCCCCCATATGTGCTGTCAGTTGTAGTGGCAGCTATTGTGTGAACACGTTTTGTGTCAATGTAACCTTGACCTTTGACCTAGTGACCTGAAAATCAATCGGGGTCATCTGCCAGTCATGATCAATGTACCTACGAAGTTTCATGATCCTAGGCCTAATTATTCTTGAGTTATCATCCGGAAACCATTTTACTGTTTCGAGTCACTGTGACCTTGACCTTTGACCTAGTTTCCTACAAAATAATAGGGGTCATCTGCGAGTCATGATCAATGTACTTATGAAGTTTCATTATCCTAGGCGTAAGCATTCTTGAGTTATCATCCGGAAACCATTTTACTATTTCGAGTCACTGTGACCTTGACCTTTGACCTAGTGACCTGAAATCAATAGGGGTCATCTGCCAGTCATGATCAATGTTCCTATGAAGTTTCATGATCCTAAGCGAAAGCATTCTTGAGTTATCATCCGGAAACCATTTTACTATTTCAAGTCTCTGTTACCTTGACCTTTGACCTAGTGACCTGAAAAACAATAGGGCCATCTGCCAGTCATGGTCAATGTACCTATAAGTTTCATGATCCTAGGCCTAAGCGTTCTTGAGTTATAATCCGGAAACCATCTGGTGGACGGACCGACGGACGGACCGACCGACCGACCGACATGTGCAAAACAATATACCCCTCTTCTTCGAAGGGGGGCATACATATCTTTTAACAAGCAAATTCGTTGAATTGATGTCCCCCGCCAATATTCTTCTTGACACAAAAGTTTTCTGGACTGATGGACAACGCCAACGTGCATCATCCTCTTATCCATATATATATACTCATACCAAGTTTCAATGAAATCCGCCAAAGCATTTCCAAGATATGGCTCCGGACACAAAAAAGCATTTTTCAAGATTCAAAAGGCCATAACTCCGTTATTAACAAATGTTGTACAATGCCATTTGGCATGCATCATCTTCTTATCCATATATATATTCATACCAAGTTTCAATGAAATCCGCCAAAGCACTCCCAAGTTATCATCCGGAAACCATTTTACTGTTTCCAGTCACTGTGACCTTGACCTTTGACCTAGTGACCTGAAAATTAATAGTGGTCATCTGCCAGTCATGATCAATGTACCTATGAAGTTTCATGATCCTAGGTTTAAGCGTTCTTGAGTTATCATCCGGAAACAATTTTACTGTGTCGAGTCACAGTGACCTTGACTTTTGATCTAGTGACCTGAAAATCAATAGGGGTCATCTGCGAGTCATGATCAATGTAGTTATGAAGTTTAATGATCGTAGGCGTAAGCGTTCTTTAGTTATCATCCGGAAACCATTTTTCTGTGTCGAGTCACCGTGACCTTGATTTTTGACCTAGTGACCTGAAAATCAATAGGGTTCATTTGCGAGTCATGATCAAAGTACCTATAAAGTTTCATGATCCTAGGCGTAAGCGTTCTTGAGTTATCATCCGGAAACCATTTTACTGGTTCGAGTCACCGTGACCTTGTCCTTTGACCTAGTGACCTGAAAATCAATAGGGGTCATCTGCGACTCATAATCAATGTACCTATGAAGTTTCATGATCCTAGGCGTAAGCGTTCTTGAGTTATCATCCGGAAACAATTCGGTAAACAGACCGACGGACCGACGGACGGACCGACGGACGGACGGACCGACCGACATGTGCAAAATAATTAACCTACTCTTCTTCGAAGGGGTGCATAATAAGCTCTAAGCATATGCATAGTTATGCGAAAGTGACCAAAATAGTATATACATGTTACAATCGAGTACAAATGCACTAAGGCTATCATATAACTCCATGTTTGGATTTAATGCCTCAGGTCTCATTTTGAAAACATGTATACAATATATCGCGCGTTTAGTTAGAACTTTGATGCTAGTCTTTATTAACTAAAGTATAAATGTATGCTAGTTGCAATATTTTTATTCTCAGCTTTATTATAACCCAAAGGGTTGCTGATAGTTGCCATGCAAAGGTGCGAACTTTGATCACCACTGAAAATGCTAAGGAACACTAATACTGCAAACACTTATCAACGTTGACCTGTTTACAGCCATATTCATGCAAACCGTACCATTAAAGCAATAAATAATTGCTTTTTATTTACTTTGTTCTTCTTTCGTACAATCTAACCATATTTGGTCACTGTCGTAATGTTGCCGACAAAAAGTGTCGCTATCGGTTAGGTCGCATTACATCAATCTTTTGCACAACGTGATATTTAACTTAACCTAAGTCGATAACGATGTCCAACAGGTGTAGAATATTTACACTGTTCTAAATTTCAAAATGAAAATGTCGGCAAGTGTTGAAACATCGTCGTGCTTTTTAGGTTGCATGCAAAGGATAACGTCCGCAGGCTGTCATTCAGGAAAATGTTATGTATTTTTTAAGTTTATTCATCACTTTCCGTAATTGGTAACGAACGACGTCTGTCACGAAATCGGTGCGCAAAAATGCGATTGTTTTTATGAAGGGGTGCATATGTACTCCTAGTCTTATTTATAAGACGCGCAAAGAATTTAGAGATACTTTTTATATGGGTTAAATGCTTTGCTCCAAATATTACCCATATAAAGAGTAGCTTAATATTTAAGAGCGTCAAAAATTTGGACTAATGTACTCCCAGAGCCGCCATTGCAAACATTATGTGTTTGTGAAACACTATGTCCCCCCCCCATATATTTTACCTTTGACCTTGAAGGATGAACTTGACCGTATACACATGCATGCCAAATATCAAGTTGCAATCTTCAATATTGCAAAAGTTAAGGCCAATGTTAAAGTTTGACGCAAACAAATAAACCAACAAACCAACAAACAGACAGGGCAAAAACAAAAACATTATAGACTGGGTGACATAAAAATATCAAAGGCTCTGTGAGTGCGTTTATATGGACTAAAATGTATGCATACTATGTCGGATAATAATAGAATGTGTAGACTTATGATTTTCGAATATCGGTATAAAAAGGACATATAATTACAATGTAATACTTAAGTCTTCAATATCATTTGAGCTATATATTGTACATTTACGTTCATGATGTAGCAATATAAATGTCTTCAAGATTAAATGTTTAACCAAAAAAAAGAAAGTCTTACTTTTTATGTATAAGTTTAAGTTTATTTAAGTTTATTGAGTCTCTTATTCAAGGCCACCGGCCCATAACAAAATGCATATACATAGACTGGAATATAAACATAGAAATACATACATTTATAATTGTTATCTGACAAAGTTGATCAAGAAAGAGCAGTTTTACATATAACTAAACAATGGTTCGAATGCAAACAAAGTGGTGTGCAAAGTTGACATACGACGATAAGTGTACTAGGTATTGATCATAAGTATTACTTTTCTTCATTATATTAATACTATCATCTCATTATATTATTTATCAGCTTACAAATAGCTAGAATTTCATAATTTCTTCCAGAGTTTAGTAAATTTTAAAATCTATTAACTGTAAAATGATCGGATTGTATATTAGGCAGATAGAATGAGCGTATATCTGAGTACGTTTTACAATCAAATAAAGCATGGTGCTCATCCTCAACAACAACAATATTGTGGTTAAAACAGTAAGTACATAACCGCTCAGCTTTTGGTATACCAAAGTGTCTTCCTGTTTCAAATTGAAAATGTGTGACTAGAACATCGAAATTTGGCATAGCTATTTCGAAGAGAAAAAGGCAAGTCCATTAGTAAATATTTTTTAATCTCTAATAAAGATTTTAAATGTTTATAGTGATTACATCTAGGTGAAGAATCAATATGATTTCTCCAGTCTTGTTTCAGACAATCTGATACTCTAAGCCTAAAATAATGTATAAAACTTTCAATAACTCCGATGTCTTGAGAAAGCCAAACAAGTCCAAAACCGTACTTACAAAGGATTTCTCTTACTTCTGATGCCCATGTTTGCCTTCCTACTGAGTCAAGATCATATAACATAATATAGATTTGTTTAAGATATTTATTGGAACTTATTTGGAGTATTCTGCAGTAGTATGCGATAAAACAACTTACATAATCGACATAAAGAGGTAATTTGCCACATTCACCTAAGACCATATCTGTGTTTGTCGAGCGTGGAACACCCAGAAACAATTTACAATAGTGCATTTGAACACTTTCAATTATAGGCGAAAATTAAAACCCCTATATCTCTGAACCATAGAGTATAATAGTTTTAACCATAGAATCAAACAATTTCAAACACTCATTAAAATGAAAATAACCATATTGTTTTTTGATAATTTCTAAAACAGACTATATACTTTGTTGCTTGACATGCAAGTTTTCTTTGCGATCGTGACAATGACAATTTAGGAGTAAAAATTAGACCCATATATTTGCAAAATGAGGCTATGTTAAAAGGACTTGTTCCACATTTCCACTGTTCTATGCATTTAACTGGTCGACCATTTCTGAAGACAACAATTTCAGTTTTGCCAATATTCAGAGCCATCCCAGAATTTTCACAAAATGTTTTTATCACATTAATTTGTCGTTGTAAATTGAAAACTGTATCGGCAGGATTAGCAAAGTCATCTGCGTACATAAGAGCCAATATCTCATGGATGTTTTTAGTTACAAATATGCCGTTTTGAAATGTGTTCCTGAGAAGTGTATTTAGGTCATCAATAAAGAGAATAAACAGCAATTGACTGAATACATCACCTTGGCGGGTACCTTTAAGACATGGAAAGCTCGCTGTTATACCACCATTAGTAGTTTTCACAGCTGCCCTTATATTAGAGTATATAGATCTCAAAGCATGGAGACAGTTTCCATTAATTTCCTTATTCATGAAACACGCGAATAGTTTATTGTGAAGTAAATTATCAAAAGCCTTAGAAAAATCCACATATAATACTCACATTCGACCACGCTTTTTTGTTAAATACTTGTGAATAATACCATTAAGGATGAATAGATTGTCTATTGTTGAATAACCCTTACGAAAACCCGCCAGGGATTCGTCTATCTTATCGTTTGCTTCCGCCCACATGTACAGCCTAGCATTTAATACAGAGGAATTAACCTTACATACTATATTTATAAGGGATATACCGTGATAATTGTTGGGATCGGAGCGAGATCCCGACTTATGGAGTGGACATATGACACTATCTGCCCAGTCATCAGGGAAAATGCCCGTATTGAAAATATGATTAAACATTTAAGTCATAATTGGGACAGTAATATCTTTACTTGATTTTACAAATTGGGATAGAACCGTATCAGGTCCTGGAGATTTACCTACTTTAAGCTTATTAATAGCATGTAGTACTTCAGCTTCAGTTATATCGCGGTCAAGTATTGGATCACTGGGTGCAGCGAACAGATCATTAATATCGACAGTATTGACTGAAGTTACAGGGGCTTCAAATAAATTTGAGAAATGGTCATGCCATTGCTCTTCTGAAATAGGGCATTTGGAACTCGCGTTGGTAAGGGATCTAGAATTACGTAAGTTATTCCAAAATTATTGTGGATTATTTCTGGAACACACTAATTTATCTCTATTACGTTGTTTATATGAGAGTTTACGACTAAGTGCAAATAATTTAAATTCACGTTTTAATTGTATATATAATGATAGATCTAAATTGGCGTTGCTGATCCTAAACTGCCTTAATAAACGTGGTTTAGTAGATTTTAGGTTTTCACAGAGTCCGCCCCACCACGTCGGTTGTGACTGGATATACCGAATATACAGAATAATACTGTCATATATTAAATTCAATTTTAATGAGACTTAATCAACAAATCTGATTCCTTTACTGTCATCCCACCTATAATATTTATGACTTTGATCTTGTATGTATATATGTTCTATTTCATCGTATGACAAATTATAACTCTCAGAGAGGGATAACGACAATGCACAATTAACTGGAAAATGATCAGACTCATCCCGATCTAAAATACTACATGCTTTAACAATGCTAAAAATATCAGAGGAGATAATAGTATAGTCGACAACGGAAGCGCCATTGCCGGCTGTACATGTATACTTTCCCCTAAAGGTCATTTAACAGTCTGCCATTGACAATATGGACATCAAGCAGACAGCAGAGATCAGTTAAACTTGTACAATAATTATTTTGTTTTGTATCCTTCTTTTTCCTATGTATTGAAAAATCATCCCCATTAGATGAGACATTACCAAATATATGTCGAAGATTGTCATCAGGGACACAATTTTAATAATCTTTAGTTCTGGCGTTAAAATCACCTGCTATAAATAAAAGACAATCGGGATAATCAAACTTTACAATATTCAAATGGTTTTCTAATAGTTCAATCCCGTTCAAATCATTGTCATTATAAATACTGGAACCTTCAGGGGAAATGTATACACATACAAGTATTATGTCATATAGGTCCTTCAAAAATGACTTATCAATACGAAGTGTAACGTAATTGCATACAAACGAGTAATTATTAAACTATTAGTAAATTTCCTCTTTACAAAAACACAATTGCCACCGCTTTTTCTAACCGAAAACCCAGTTTTAATACTTATTTCATCAAAGCAGCAATATTGCTGCATAAAGTCATTAAATTCACCAATATAATCACACTCCAAGTCTCACTTAAATGTACTATATCAAACTGCGAGAGAAAAGTTAACAGTTCATGGTTTTCAGTATGTTTCTTTAGCCCTGCTATATTCCAGCATAAAAAGTCAAGGTTTAAATTTGCCTGCAAAGATACACCTGAATTGACACTGTCGCTATCCGTGAAAATCGATATTTATATATATATATATATATATATATATATATATATATATATATATATATATGTATGTATATATATTTTAATAAAAGTTATGGATTATGTTCAGGTTATGAGATACTTCAAATAGATGTTTCAATTTTATGTATAAACTTAACGATTTTTTTCCGTTTAAATAATTTCGCTACAAACCTATGAACATATCAATATGTTTCGTTTTAAATATAGAAATAAATGCATGTGAATGTACTGACTCTGGATACATCCGAACATCTACAAAACCAGTAGGTTGAAGCAAATGCCGTACTTTGGTTATCTCATTGTAAAGTCGTGATATATTTTCAGCATCGTTTTGTATAACATAGTGTCTATAATATATAATACGTTTGTTGAACATAATACCATTTTATAAAATACTCTATTAACCGTAGATAGCGATTAATATATAACGGTTATCGACCTAGTTCCCTATATCCCCTGAATTAGGAGTACTTATGACAGTATTTGTTTCAAAAATCTTCTATGAGTTTTTTCAATGTCCTCATCATTTGAACAAACTCAAACCTCACACGTATAACACAATTTTGAAGTTACATTCGAATCAAACATAGCTTAACAGGAACATGTATGTCTTTGGTGATTGAAAAAAGCGACCCGATAGCCTTTGCGCCTTTATTTAATTATTTTTGGGTAGTAAACTTTGTATAAATGACCGACCATCTGATAATAAAATTACGGGTTAGTTAAATGATTGAATCATTTCTATTTAATCATTATTTTAAAAAAATGTCTCCTGTAAATTAATGCCACTCGTTTTATTTATGACTACTTTTTTCTACATTTACTTTCAGCTTCCATCGATCACACTATTCGTATAGATTATCTAATGATTTTTGCAATCCTTTCGGTGTTTGGGAAAAAATAAACTATTATATGCAAACAATAATAAATAAATACATAGCTGTTCTAACGCCATTCATATTGTGTTTTGCTTGACATTTTATTTGTGCAACATGTAGAGATTTATATTAAGACTTACCAGATCATAAAGAATTGAACTATACATGCTGAATGATATGCGAGAATTTAATAGTAGTATATATGAGCTTAGATGTATATGTTGCTGTAGATGTGTTTTAATTAGTATTTCATCCAGAAGTTAACTTACAAAGTATATTAAAGTATGTTAAGGGAATCTTAAGTATACCTTTTCGTTTCTGCACGCTAATAAGAAAACATAAATATATATATATATTCCTGACTGACTTAAGTTTGTTACCCGGTACTTAAATAAGAACTTATTACTATAATTGCAAGTAGAAAGTTATCATTACCTTATGTTTGTGCCGTAATAATTGGGGCACAAAGATCCTGCCTCTCTGGACATGTTGCTCCACAGTTCCCAGACCAAAACCACGCTTGATCAACTGGATGTCCAAAGTTTTTACAAAATTTCTGGTCAGATGATATTTCACCGTTGCATGGATTACCCTCATCATCTTTTCCAGGGCACAGAATCACTTTCGCTTTTACAGCAAGTTGTGTCCCACATTCCTGGCAGAACTTCCCGTCCCCTTCTATCCCGCATTTAGGGCACTTCATTTTTTCTATCTGTCTTTGGAAGTTTACATCACTATCTGTAACAAACAAACATGTATACCATATCATTTACAAATGGCTCTCTATTTGTGACAAATAACTAATTGCATACAGAATTATCAGACATCGCAAGTGTGCAATTTGCACAACATATGTTATCCCCTATTAAGATATTTAGTAATTTATGTACCAGTCTTTAGTGGTATATAATTATTGAAACCATCATAGTTAAAGAATGACAACTATTTATTCGTATATGTTTGTTGAAGAAAATGAGCTGTGGGCATTTATACAATAGAATTCCATGTTTTTCTGAAATATTTCGGCAAAAACACAACTTACATTTTCCATATTTTGAGAGTTGTTAACTTAAGCATTTTATGTGTAAGAAAACTTTCAATTTTGATAATGCGACAAGAAAATTAAATGTCTTAAACTTACTTAATGCTTGTCATGTTAAAGAAAATATCTAGAGCCAATTATGACTTTACTGCTTAAATAAGTAGAACAAATAAGTTGGCAATTAGGTGTTCTCAAAAATTGTACTTGAAAAACAAACATTAAAGAAGTACATATGTTGTTTTGCAAAATGAAAGTTGCAAATGGACAAGTAGATTGTTTCAAAGAACTTGTCTATAAAACAGAAAAAAATCCACATTGATGGTTTTAAACAAACATTACATTGAAGATATGACTGTTTTTTTATTGCATCGTGTGTGGTAGTGTTTAGTATCTTCTTTGTTCTGTAATTGTTGGTAACAATATTGAAAGAAATGTGTTCACAGATTGGCAAAATAATAATATAACAAGAGATGTGTTTGTCAAAAACACAATGCCCCCTACTGCGCCGCTTTGAATCAATATATTTGACCTTTGACCTTGAAGGATGACCTTGACCTTTCACCACTCAAAATGTGCAACTCCATGCCTGCCAAATATTAAGTTGCTATCTTCAATATTGCAAAAGTTATGGGCAATGTTAAAGTTTTCGGACGGACGGACAGACTGACTGACAGACGGACGGACTGACGGACAGTTCAAAAACTATATGCCACCCCTCGGGGGCATTAAAACAAATATTAAGAAGTTATAGATGTTACAGAAGTTACTTGAGTGTAATCACACAAGCTACATGCCAATACAAATGTTAATAATTAAAAGGGGTAAAAATGTTTAAAGAAAATCAGAGATATCATATACTAGTTCAAATAAAGACGAGATACTTTTTAAATGTCGTAAGATCATCAGAGTCAGAAAACATGGAAGTGAAACAAATGTGATACTTTAAAATCAGTTATATTTGTTATCATGAAATTTTGCGGTTTAAAAAACAATATTTTCTGGACGGGTAAGTTTATGGATTCCTAACTTTGGAAAACAAAGGGAATTTGCATCGGTCATTTTCGATGAGTTTGTGTTAAAATCATTGATTGGTCAATCCACAAAATCAACGAAAATATATATGCCCCACAAATAATAATTTATCCAGAAACAAGATACAAGACTGCCTACTTTTTGCCCTAATAGAAACTCCGTTCATTTCATCTCCCTGATACGTCTCCAACAGCGATACCACTTCGTAAGACTCGTTACTTCAAGCGATGTCTAAAGGCGTCTGCTTCCAGATGTTTAGTGCCCTGAGAAGCTTGTTTCCTCCGTGTTGCAGTAGCAGACGACAAGCCTCCACATGGTTCTTTCTCGCCGCATCGTGTAGCGAAGTGATGCCTTCATCATTTACCGCGAACAGGTCGACCTTTCGTAACGCTGTTGTAACAAAACATATTGAACAATATTTTGTTTTTATATTTGTTTTCTCATTCAATTGAAACAATATCAGCAGCATTCTGGGAAAACTGGGCTTAATGCATGCGCGGAAAGTGTTGTTCCAGATAAGCTTGTGCATTCCGCTTTGACAGGATTTTTGTTTAGAAGAGACTCCCATTAAACACCAAATTCTATTTAAGCAGAAAGTGCCGTCCCTGGTGAGTTTGTGCAGACTGCACAAGCTCATCTAAGACCACACTTTATGCACATGCATTAAGCCCTGTTTTCTTAGAGAGCGGCTCATATTGAACTAGAAATGGCGCGGCAGAGGCCGACGCGTATCCCAACGCCGAATGTTTGACCTAGGTGTGCCCCAGGGTTGGTAATGGGGACATGCATAGCTGAGATTGACCGTATTGTCATAAGAGAGGTTCAGTATCAATTTGAAGTGAATCGGTGTAGAAATGAAGAAATTATAGTAAAGGCAATTTTGGGTGGGTGTGGTGTATGTGGGCGGGGCCCCAGGGTTGGTTATGGGGCCATGCATAGTTGAGATTGACCCTAATGTCATAAGAGAAGTTCAGTATCAATTTGAAGTGAATCCGTGTAGAAATGAAAAAAATATAGTAAATGGAATTTTTTGGTGGGTGTGGCCTATGTGGGCGGGCGCCCCAGGGTTGGGATTTGGGCCATGCATAGTTGAGATTGACCCTAATGTCATAACAAAAGTTCAGTATCAATTTGAAGTGAATCCGTGTAGAAATGAAAAAAATATAGTAAATGGAAATTTTTGGTGGGTGTTGCCTATGTGGGCGGGGCGCCCCAGGGTTGGGAATGGGGCCATGCATGGTTGAGATTGACCGTATTGTCATAAGAGATGTCCAGTATCAATTTGAAGTGAATCGGTGTAGAAATAAAAAGGTAAATGTAAAATAACCTAAAAAAATGAGTGATAATTTCTGACGCGGCCCCACCCCAACCGCTATAACTTTTGACCCAGGGGTCAGATCAAAATTCCAAATAGTGCAGGGTCGCACATATGCTCATAGCTACCATGTGTGTAAGTTTCAAGGTTCTAGTGCTTTTAGTGTAGGAGGAGATAGTGGCCAGGACGGACGGACAGACAGACAGACAGACAGACGGACGGACGGACGGACGGCGGAGATAACCACAATATCCCCACCTTTTTTTCAAAAAGCGTGGGGATAAAAATACTTAAAAAACACTATTATTGGTACAGAGCAGAGGTCCAGATAAGAACCAGATAAGTCGCAAGCACATGCATACTTTGTACAAATCCTTGGGCAATACGCATGGAAAAAAAACTTAAGGTTTACATATACGCACAAGTTTTTGGATGATGGCATAAAGAAGTGACTATTAAACAACTGAAAATGTCTTTGTAGGACATGAATGCTCCAAAATTCTTCTTTTGTCTCAAGACTCTACTAACAGCAATATTTGTTCAGTTATGCATGACACAATGTAAACTCAAACAGTCATTGAAGATGACGAAATCCTTGCAATGGCCCATTTCAAGCAAGTGCAAAAGTTGAGTAACACATTTTTCTATCTTTTTTTATATAACAAACTTGGTAGAAGACCAAGATGTTACATCGCAAATGCCAGACGTCTCGGCCGTGAGATTTTTAAAGATTTCACACATATATATATATATATATATATATATATATATATATATATATATATATATATATATATATATATATATATATACATATATACGCAGAACAAGTTAACCCCACAGCAAAAACAATTTAGGAAACTGTGGCTTCATTTTAACAAACTTTGTAGAGGACACCATACACTGCTTCACACCAGATATTAAAACCTGACCCTTTCAGTATCATAAAATATTGTTTAAGTATTTAGTAAAATATGTTTGTATAAATCATGTTATCCCAGGTGCGGCTAATTTCGACCTCAGGGGCATGACAAGAAAAAACTACATAGAGGACCTTTATAAAATGTTACAAAGCAAATATTAAACCTGAATGCAGTTTATGCTACTACATGGTGACAATGATCTCAATGTTCACTCCTGAACTGTGCCGATACCATTTATATAAGAGAAAAACGGTAGCTTAAGGGCATGGCTAGTTCTAACAAACTTGGTAAGAGATTGCCGTGGCGTAGTGGATATGGTGTCCGCCTAGCATCGGGAGGTCATGTGTTAGATTCCCAATGAGGGAGCTTTCTTTAGATCTCACCCAAAGACACCAAGTACTGGTTCTACCTAGGAAACAGACTTGGAGTGTTTAAATAAGCTTTATATTTTCTATGCAATCAAGCTTAAATAAAAAGGTTTAAAATAAAAAATTAATCTAACAAACTTGGTAGAAGAGCACAATACAATGATGCCCCTTGTGATTTAGGATAAGATTATTTTTGTTTTCATTTTAAAACTCTATTTTAGCTCTGATTACCGTGAATGTGAAATGGACTGGAAGGAATTTAACATCTTTGAAAATTACACACAAGGATCATTCCTGTGAAGTTTTGTTAAAGTCTGTCATGGGGTAAAGGAACAGAAGTCAGTAAACTCACGTACCCCGCGCACTAACCAGCGATGTTTTCCCTTCTTTATAAAGTACCGGTAAACGGCACTTGTCTATTGGGAAAAAAAATTCCCAATTGCTGTCCAAAGACTCGCAATCGAAGGTTTAAGATTTTTTTTTTTTTTAAAGAAAATTCAACAATTAGTTAGTTTCCCTATGCAACTCTATGGCTTGAACCGAAGTAAATATAAGATTGATAACTTGACAACACTTAGATATCAATTTTAAAGAATTCGGGGGCAAAAAATCAAATACACAGATTTCCCGATGTGAAGACTTCATGTTGCGAATTTTCCCAATTTCAGGTTTTTTTGGCGCATTTTTTTTCCAATTGGGCTGGTACCGGTTCATTTCCCAATTGGGCAAACAAATCGCGCTAACGGACAACAGACAACTGATATCACAGTTTCTTTAAAGCTCCCAATGAACATAAGGTGCTCAGGTAAGCTAACTAAAATTCTGACAAAAAAATCATCAAGATTGGACAAGTTGCAACTGCACTTATACCGAGATAAAAGTTGAAGCAGCACGGCACAGGTTACAAAATGCCGGACATAAGAGTCCAAAACGGTACTTAGTACTTTAGACCTGATTTCTCAAAACATTCATGCCTAATAGCTGATCATTATTTTATCTAGTTATTTACGAGAATTAACTTTTAACTTTGTAATGTAAGTGTAAATTGTAAACAAATTTGTCTGCGCAAATAATTTCAAAATGTTTAATAACATGGCTCTAAAAATTAATGTTATTTGGGTTTGAAATTAACAGTCTCTTACCTGAACTGGCCGTATAAATTATAAGCGACCGAGCACAGGTAAGCTTTAAAATGTAATTTGATACAAGGGGACTGTGATTATTATTGGTTCCATGCCTTCCATCGGCTGCTGATTTCACTGGAACATACTTCAGTAGCTCCTTGATGCAATCTACATGTCCATGGAAAGCTGCCTCATGAAGTGCTGTCCAGCCAGCATGGTCAGTGGCATTTACATCAACACCTTGAAATAGAACAAATCAGTGGCTTTATAAGAGCTTTGCCCTGAGAAAAAAGCATGTACATAAAGTGTCATCCCAGATTAGCTTGTGTAGTCCACACAGGCTAATCAGGTACAATAATCTATGCCTAAACTAGATTTTCGCAAAGAAGGATCAAAAGTTTCATAAAAGCGGAAAGTGTTGTCTCTGATTAGCCTGTGCAGAATACACAGGCTTATCTGGGTGAACACTTTTTGCACATGCATTAAGCCCAGTTTTCTAAAGCTATGCTCATTTATAATTTTGCATGTGTTTTGTTTCAATATTCTTTGGCGTTTCGAACAGTATTTCTGTCATATCACAGAGGCAAATTCACCAACATACACTTTATTTCGCTTATCCCATCTGGTGAGTTTAGTTATACAGTGAGCACTCGAACCCTCAGATTACCTTGCCATTCAGCGAAAGAGACAATAGTAGAAAGAATTAGACAATAGTGGAAGGAATTAGATAATAGTGGAAGGGATTAGACAATAGTGGAAGGAATTAGACTAGGAATAAAGTATCTTAGTGCGCAGCTTGTTTATGACATATTTTATATTATTTGTGTTGTGTATGTATGTTTGTCTTAACATCAAGTTCACATGGGCACACTAGTACACCACAATAACGTTTTGCCATTAATGACATGAAAACTAAAATTTAATATTTAACTACCTGGTGTTGCAAGGAGCTCCCCTACTTTCTCCACGTCGTTTCGTATGCAGGCCACCATCAATTTACTTTCACCTTTGCTGTATTTTGCCATTTGCCTCTTGTTAGGAATCTTGTCAGCCATACTGCTACAATTTAAATGACAATTTTTTCTGAAAAAAGGGGCACAATGCATGTGCCTAAAGTGTTGTCCCAGATAAGCCTGGGCAGTTTACGCAAGCTAATCAAGGACCACACTTTCCGCCAAGACTGGATATTTGTTAAGAAAAGACTACCCTTAATCGAAAAAATTCCATAAAAGCAGAAAGTGGTGTACCTTGTTAGACTGTGCAAACTGCACACGCTAATCTAGGCCAACACTTTATGCACATGTATTAAGCCCTGTTTTAACAGAGTGCGGTTCAAATGCTTTTTTGTTTCAAATTTAGACAGGCAGTATGATGTAAGATTGTCTTTTATTTAATTTCAATGCCAGTGCCTATTTTAAAATTTTAACAAAACTGAAAGAAATGCTTACCCACAAATCCAATGTTATTTATTGCTTTACTTTTCTAAGTAATATGTAGTACTGCAAAATTATTTTAATTTGTGGGAATACAATTTTGTGGTCTAAAAAATGACTTTAAGTGGACAAGTTACTTCATGGATTTCTGATTTATATAAAAAAAGAGAACAAGAGATGTGTTTGTCAGAAACACAATGCCCCCTACTGCACCGCTTTGATTTTTTTTTACCTTTGACATTGAAGGATGACCTTGACCTTTCACCACTAAAAATGTGCAGCTCCATGAGATACACATGCATGCCAAATATCAAGTTGCTATCTTCAATATTGCAAAAGTTATGGTCAAATTGTTAAAGATTTCGGACGGACGCACAGACTGACAGACAGACAGACGGACTGACGGACAGTTCAACTGCTATATGCCATCCTACCGGGAGCATAAAAAAGCTTTCCCAAGACAGCGCGCTTGATTTCTCTTCCATTTTGATGAATGTATAATGTTGATGTACTAATATAGTCAGTTAGCTGGTTTAATAACCTCAAAAACATACTTCAAGTAACTTGAACTTGAGTATATTTATAACAAACTTCAAAAGGTTTATGAAAACGTTGATTGGAAATTTTATAAATAACAGCAAGAAACATATCCACGTTTCACAAATTCATTCAAATTTACCGGTAGACACAAACTTTCCATACAAACTAAGTTACTGAGTTTAGACTGCTGTTGTTTTTTTTTTCATTTTTATCAATGGTAACCTTTACCTTACCGACTCCAAATGCAAAACCTTTCCTGGGCTCATGTTTTAGAAAATTCCTAAACCCATTCAACTTCATTCACAAATAACAACAAAATACCTTCATCAAAACTATAATATAAAAGAACCATTCCCCTGACTAGCAAAAAATAAATTCATAATCTAGGCTCACACAAAATTTCAACACCATACACGTATCACCATTCGTACTTATTTATAGAGCAGAATATTTTTACCTTTTTTTCATAACATAAACTGGTCCCAAATGCAATGCCAAGCTAGTCATCATACAAATCTGCTTTTTTTTAAGTTGTTCAATGCAAATACAGATAGGAGATGTTGCCTGCAACCTTGACCGAATTTTTACAACAACATAAAGGGGCATTTTTCTGATAATTTTCAGCGAAGAGTTTAAGGACTTGATCACTTAACCTTTAAGATGATTTTGAATTTATAATTGAATACTTGTAGTAGCTACAAAGATATGTACTTCTAAGACACAAATTCTATCCCTGGTATCGTCTGGCCCTGAAAACTTCACCAAACTTTCTTGGTAAAAAGGGGGCAAAAATCTTCACAAAGGCTGGTCAGTCCAAGTTATAAGTCTTATTCAGAAACTATTTATAAATACCCTTAAACCATCTGTAGTAAACCTTGAAATAGGGAGTTGTTGCATGCTTACAGTTAACCTAAATTTCTCAGAACCAAAAGGGACATATTTCTACTTAATTGCAGCTCAGAGTTGAAGAGCTTAGTCGGTGATCTAATGCAATATTTTACCCCAAGCACATGTACTATTAAGTTTCAATATGTAGCAAATAAAAGCCGGACAGTCATACTCAAATTCGTCAGGCGCCAAACAAAAGTCGAGGTTATGAAACGTGCCAAGCTTTTAAAGGGTACTGGCATTTACTTAAATGAGGACCTTACAAAGACAAATGCAAAAGTCTTAGCATCACTGCGTCTGAAGGAACCTGATATAGTAGAGAGGGCCTGGTCCCGCGACGGAAAACTGTTGGTTCGCTACCGAGGACAGGAGCGCATCGAGCTAGTGACATCTGACAAAAACAGGTTGTGGCTTGCTAAGCCATGGCCAAACAAAAACCAGGTGACATCCGGAACAACATACGCCCGCAAAGTTTCAGATGGAGGCAACTCGAGACCGGCCAACAGAACATAAACATCAGAACAGTGACAATAGCTCTGGTCCCGGATATGGCTCCTTTGTTTACCTATTTAATGTTTGTATTGCAATTATTTCTTTTTCCTGTTGTTTTTGGTACCTGTAACATGTTAAACGCACACACACACGCGCACGCATGCAATCAGGCACGCACCCACCGATACATCGTTACCTACATCCCATAAAACACGTGAGAATACACATGCGCGATCACGCATTCACACACACACGCGCGCACGCATTCACAGACAAACACACGTGCGCGCGCACGTGCGCACGTACACGCACACACATTAAACTGGTGGATTCGCACATTTGTGCACAACAGGCAAGCTGTAACACACTCTTATCCACATTCTGAACAACCTCCTAACATCATACAAACACGTTCAAGTATGTTTATTTTACAATACAGCATACAATATCTATATAAGTAACATTTGATACCGAATATATATATATATATATATATATATATATATATATATATATATATATATATATATAATTATATATATATATATATATATATATATATATATATATATATATATATATATATATATATATATGTATTGGTAATGTGTAACCTTTTACATAGTGAATAATTTTAATGAGTTACTTCCGGGAAGTTCCCCTCGATAAAATGTTGCCATGAAATATACTTTTTACCATATCAAAACACAGATAAAATTGCAAAGAAAACGTAAACGTAATTAACAGGGAGTATAGTTATAATAGATAAGGGTATTTTTTATGTCTGTATACTACCGGTTTACCGATTTGATAAATTTTACGACGTGAGAATATTAAAGTTTAGAATTAAATGAACAGCTGTATATTTGGGTTATATCTGAATACCCACAAACAAGGTCGTTTTTAAATGCTACTTAAAATAATGATACAATTCTTTGTTATCATTCCTTTGCTGTTTAATATGTCTGTTTACAGATTTGATGATTTATTTGCTCAATTTTTCTCGAGTAATGTTAAGGGATAAGTATTGTGTAGTGTTGTCGTGTTTGTCTTATAAACACCAAAACATGTAATACAAGAAAGAGATACCTTTGCTAAATACAATGTACCGTCCTTTTGCTAATCTATAACGTTTTGTAACCTATTTATCTTGGTCTTCACTTCATTATCCTGTTTGACTGAACTTTGTTTGATTACTAAAAATACTGATTTAAAAAGACAAAATCTGTGTTATAAAAATTAATTAATTTTAATTATTAATACTTAGGCTTATACACACTATCAAACAGCATTTTAACATTTAAACAAATTTCGTTTTCGTTTATGTTAAGATGGTAAAAAAATGCCAATTATCACTATCTAGATTAAGCATTGGTCATTACCAATTTCCCGTTGAACATTCTTTTGAGTAAGATAGTTCAGGACTCATATTTATATTTGGAAGTGGTAATATAGGCAAATTGCAGATACCACATGGAAGAAATATTATTTTTGTAGCTTAAAAAAATCCATTATAACGATTGATGATACCTGTATATCTTTTCAGATCATTCTCTTCCAGTCATGGGGCCAGTCAACCATTGTACTGACTACACCCAGTACAACTGTATATACATGTATTTATTAACACGTGTTTCCCTTTTGTTTTCTATGTTGTTTTTTATGTCTATATACATTTCCAGTATTATCACCATGCTTAATATTTATTATAACTTAAGGCTTGGGATATGGATTTTTGCATTTTAAACTTACTTCCACCAAATGACTTGTAATCTTAATATTGTTTCTTTAAACTGTAGAGGTATAAATGGGAAATTAAAGAGGCTTAAGGTTTTTAATTACTTAAAAGAGTTTAATGCAAATATATATTGTCTGCAGGACACACATTTTACCCCTGATATGTACAAAACCATTTATTCTGAATGGGGATCAGAATGCTTTTTGAGCTACGGTTCTGCTAACTCCAGGGGAACAGGTATTTTTATATCCAATTGCACAGATTATAAAATACATAACTCTGTTGCTGATTCCAATGGTAATTTTTTTGCAATTGATATTTCTGTTAATGAATACCGCTTTACATTGTTATCTTTATATGGGCCAAATACTGATTCCCCCTCTTTTACTGACATCTTTGAAATTATTGAAAAATTTGGAAATGATCATTTATTATATGTGGTGATTTTAACCTTGTTATTGATCCTGAAGTAGATTATTATAATTACAAAAACATTAACAACCCAAAGGCTCGCAATAAAGTCTTAGATTTAATAAATTGCTACCATCTTGTAGATCCCTTTCGACATTATAATCAGTCAAAAAAAAGATTTACCTAGCATAGAACACATCAAATACAACAAGCTAGGCTGGATCTTTTTTTAATCACATCTGAATTTTTTGCAACACTTTAAATCCACTGAAATAGAACCTAGTCTTCAATCTGACCACTCAATAATAACACTAAACCTAACCTTTAGCAATTTTTCACACTAATCAGGTCTTTGGAAACACAATAATTCTCTACTGGCAGACATTGTTTATATTCAAGAAATAAACAACAAAATTGATGCAATTAAAATTCAATATTCTCTTCCCATTTACAATTATCAAAATATTAATGAAGTTCCTGACATCGAATTACAGTTTACTATAAGTGATCAACTTTTTCTAGAAACTCTGCTGATGGAAGAGGCAAATTTATTCCATATGGGTCTTATATAGAAAAAGAAACAACACTTATAGAAAACTAATTATTATCTAGAATTAAAGAATTGGAAGAAAACTTTTCAAGTGAAAATATCGAAGAACTAGAAAATTTGAAATCTGAAATGAAAAATATTCAGAGCACACAGTTAAAAGGATGTATGATCAGATCCGAATTTCAGTGGACTTGACAAGGTGAAAAGCCATCTAAATATTTTTGCAGCCTAGAAAAAAATAATGCAATAACAAAAACAATATATCAACTAAACAAGGGACAAAATTGTCACAAAACCAGGTTTTCATTGTGAAAAAAAAATCTGATAAAGGGAGAAAACTCAAACTGAACTTTTGAAATGACCAAAAAAAATTAACCCCCTTTGTAATTTTTTTTTTTTTTAAATCTATTTTTAGTCGTGGCGACCTTGACATTGGAGATATTGACGTGATTCTTTCGTGGGACACACCGTCCCATGATGGTAAACAAATGTGCCAAATGATTTTAAAATCTCACAATGAATGACATAGTTATGGCCAGGACAAGCTCATTTATGGCCATTTTTGACCTTTGAACTCAAAGTGTGACCTTGACCTTGGAGATATCCACGTAATTATTTCGCGCGACACACCGTCCAATGATGGTGAACAAATGTGCCAAATGATTTTAAAATCTGACGATGAACGACATAGTTATGGCTCGGACAAGCTCATTTATGGCCATTTTTGACCTTTGAACTCAAAGTGTGACCTTGACCTTGGAGATATCGACGTAATTATTTTGCGCGACACACCGTCCAATGATGGTGAACAAATGTGCCAAATGATTTTAAAATCTGACAATGAACGACATAGTTATGGCCCGGACAAGCTTATTCCGCCAGCCCGCCAGCCCGCCAGCCAGCCAGCCCGCCAGCCAGCCCGCCCGCATTCGCCAATCTAATTACCAGTTTTTTCCTTCGGAAAACCTGGTTAAAAATGAAGATGATAGTGAAATAACTGACCAAACATGTATACTAAATACAAAAGCATCTTATTATCAGTCTCTATATAAGCAAAAAAATGAATGTAAAATTGAAGACTTTAATAACTATGTAAAAGAAATTAATTGTCCAAAATTAAACCAGACAAAGTCCAATTCAATTGAAGGTATCATAACTGTAGATGAAGCTTCAAAAGTTTTAAAAAAATATGTCAAATAATAAAAGCCCAGGAAGTTTTGGCTTCAATGCAGATTTTTATAAAATGTTCTGGAACAAAATTGGTACCTTTGTTGTAAGAGCCTTAAATGAAGCTTTTGAATGTGGAAATGTATATATAACACAAACTCAAGGTATAATAACATGTATTCCAAAGGGTGATAAATCTAGGCTTTTTATACAAAATTGGCGCCCTTTAACTCTTTTAAATACTGTTTACAAAATTGCATCTGGAGTAATAGCTAATAAATTTAAATTATTTATGGACAAGTTAATTCATAACGACCAGACTGGTTTCATTAAAGGGAGATACATAGGGAAAAATACAAGGTTAATTTATGACATTTTATCCCATTTTCACCGCGACATTGTCGGTATAACACGTTGTGGAATATACTTGCTTGTATTCAACACTGTGGAATATACCTGTCGCGTGCACGGACTACTTTTTAAATGACGTCATGCGATATGCGCTAAAATTAGGTCGATATTGTGTGGTTCATTGATCGAATTTTAAGGTCACCCATTAGAAGAAAATGTGCATATTTTGCAGAAAAACATATATATGACATATTCACCAAAAGAAATGTTGAAATAAAATATGAAATTACACGATTTTTGTTTTGTTATTTTTTTATTTATAACAAAGTCGACAAAACTTAAGCTTCAAAATTATACGACCTTCAACCTTTAAATCTAATCATATGACATAATTTTTCGCCATCCGTATAATGAATCAGCTGATTGATGGCGTCATAAAATGACATACTTATTGCGTCATTTTCCCCATTTTTGTTGACGATTTATTATAAACGCGACTTATTTCACATGTTTTCTACATGTACTGTATGTCGACATATCTGAATTGTCAACTGATCACATTTTCCTTATTTCGTGTAATGTGCATTGTTTATAACCAAAACATATACTTTTGACATTTAACTTAAATATTAAGAATGTACAACAAGCCATACACATATCGCACAGTTCATGAATAATCTGCTATGTTTGCTTTCCTATTTAATTCACGTTAGGCATAGAGCTGTGCAAAGTATTAAGATGGTAAAAATAGCACCACACTGGAATTGGGAACGTCCCATTTTGTACACGGGTATTTTCTACTCATTTATCTGTTGTGTTCTGGAATGTTTTCCATTCTTTGTGTATTTATATATTAAATTATTTTCTCGTACAATAAGGGCATTTACCATAGATAAATAAAACATTGTGCAAGTTTAAACATAATTATGTTTGTATGCAGAAATCTGCAAATGCAACCGAGTTTACCAACGGCTATTATTAGATAAACTGCCCCGGTAGAGTACATGACGTAGCGTGTGACGAAGAAGAAAGTTTATCGCGTTCATAAACTCATTTGAATAAAGTGATAGAATGGCATAAGGGTCTTTATTTAACTATGCTAAAATAATTATTAAAGACCCTAGATGCAAAATCGTCAGTTATTGAGTTAAATGGATTATAAGATGGATTTTAAAGGATAAGTAAAGGTAAGATACTAGTTCTTACATGTTTTGATTTTTGTTTGTACTTTTGTCGTTCCCTGTTCTCGGGGAAATGATTTTAACAGGGGCGCCATTGATGCATCGGATCACACACGGCATACCCATAACATTATATAATAAACACGTTCTGCGCGTCCTTAAATTCGTCGTCCGATGTCGGAAAACGTATTGCCCTGTATATTTTGTCAAATAAAGTGTCAGTCGCTGCAATTGTCTGTTTACTCGTCAAAATTGTCAAGGTCTTCGATAGCTAAAGAAACTTCAGCGTACAGTTTATCTAGTATTGACAGACCTGTACAAAGTCGCGCCAGTCAAAAACCATAAAAAACGACATTTAAAGTTATGGTAGCCAGAACTAGGTCGTCGATGGTGTACATGTATGTTGACATCGAAAGCATGTTGTCAGGAGCAATCGCCGCCATATTGGATTTTGATCATTTTCTTTCGAAAATAAAATGAATTATAGTAAAGTAAAATCTTCTTTTCGCGGTCGTAGTGTGTTAAAATTCGCATACTGCGTAAAATTGAATGTAGGCATATGGTGATATTTTTACTTGTTTTACAGTTTGTGTGTGAATTTTTTAAAGACTAGTTAAGTAGTTTGCGTACCAGAACAAATACATGTATATCACTACGCATGGTTACATTTGTTAGATTTTAAGCGCTTTTATGACTGAATTAAAATTATTGTTAAGGTTATTAGATCTATTTATGTTTAATGTCACGTTGACAAAATCAAATGGGATAAATAGAATACTAGGATTAGCGTTGAATACAGAGAAGTTTATGTTGCTCGGCTCGAACACCGAAAGCGCTCGCCAAGGCTCGCGCTTCCGGCGTTCTAAGCCTCGCAACATAAACTTCTCTGTATTCAACGCTAACCTAGTATTCTCTATATGCACTATACTGAAGTAAACGAGATTTACTTCTCCTAATAGACTTTGAAAAGGCGTTCGATTCATTGTCGTGGTCTTTTGTACAAAATACACTTTCTTTCTTCAATTTTGGTCCTGACATAAAGCGTTGGTTTCAGATTTTATATAAAGATTCTAAGTCGGCTGTTTCCCAGTGTGGCTACTTGTCTAACTTTTTCCCTATTGAAAGGGGCTGCAGGCAAGGAGATCCCCTCTCATGTTATATTTTTATCCTCTGCGCTGAAATTCTGTCACATGTATTGAGAGATAACAAAAATATAAACAGTATAACAATACATGGAATTGAACATAAATTATCCCAGTTTGCAGACGATACTACTAGTTTATTAGATGGTACTGAACAATCATTAAATGAAACACTAACTGTTATACAAGATTTTTCAAATATTTCAGGTCTTAATGTTAATTTTGATAAAACTAATGTTGTATGGATTAGTAAACAAAAAATATAGTTCCTATACCATAAAAACAAAATGGAAATTAAATTTGATGCAAAACAGCTTTAAACTGCTTGGAATAAATTTTCATGTTGACCTGTCAAAATTATTTCAAATAAATTACACTGAGACAATTGTTAAAATGGAAAATATCCTGAAAAATTGGAAAAGAAGAAATTAAACACCAATTGGCAAGATTGTTATTGTGAAAACACTTATTGTGTCATAATTCAATCACTTGTTCATATCACTGCCTAACCCACCTATATATCAAGTTAAATTCAGATGTATTTAGCAAATAATATATCATATACAATAATATATCATATACAATAATTTACAATAAAAAATCATAATATACAATAATATACAATAACGTTAAATATTGTAAAATAAACATTAAACAAATGGAGTATACTCCTACGATGTCTTTCAGAAATTAGTACCAATCTATCGGGTAAAACTTAGCATGTAATTTAAATAATATACAATAATGTTTAAATATAATATCGATACATAACATACTGTGTCTTTCATTCCAAGTATAGCTACCTATCATGCTACGCACGTGCTTAAGAGCTTTCCTCTGCTAACACAGTTACGCCCCTTTCTAATAAAAAAATCATGTTTACATGCAAATAAAGTTTCACTTAAAGACCTTAATATTTAACGTTTATGACATCTTTGTTGGCAAAATACTATTCACTTACAGAGATTTGTTTTATCTTGATGTTGACTTATGTTTTGATCTTCGTTATACCAGGCTCTGAGTTGTTGTTTTTTAATTCGGATCAGTGGGAATATTACCTGTCTATTTTACTTTTCTCTTGTCAAAGTAGTCAAAACAAAACTTTACCTCAGTCATTTAAATAATAATTATAGTATAGAAATAATATTATAGTTAAAGATGCTGAACCAACATGAACTGATTATCCATATTACTTCTGATATTCCTTGTAACTAATTAAAAATAAAAAGTGAGTTTTTATGTTAAGAATGTTCAAATAATTCCCAAAATATGTTCATAGTTGTAGATTATATTGTCACAGAAAATTAAACAAAATAATGTATAAAATAAACTTGATATGTGTTTTTATAAATTGCCTGTTGTTGTTTTTTTACATATCATACTGAGTGTTCTTGACAACACTTTGATATCCTAATATTGTCATGTATGCATATGATATTGTTTTTTGTGTGCTTACTCTCTGTATGTATATATGCTTGTGTTCAAGTTGTTTGTATATAATAAACCTGATGTGTGTTTTTATAAATTTCCTGTTTTGACATATCATGCCGAGTGTTCTTGACAACACTTTGATATCCTAATAATGTCCTGTATGCATGTGTCTGTTGTTTTATGTGTGCTAACTCTTTTTTGTGTATATGCTTGTGTTCATGTGTTTTTCATGTCCCCCACTATAGTAGTGGGAGGACATATTGTTTTTGCCCTGTCTGTTGGTTGGTCTGTTGGTTGGTTGGTTGGTTGATCTGTTGGTTGGTTTGCGCCAACTTTAACATTTTGCAATAACTTTTGCTATATTGAAGATCATCCTTCATGGTCAGAGGTCAAATATATGTGGCCCAAATCGCTTATTTTATGAATACTTATGCAATATTGAAGAGAGCAACTTGATATTTGGCATGCATGTGTATCTCATGGAGCTGCACATTTCGAGTGGTGAAAGGTCAAGGCCAAGGTCATCCTTCAAGGTCAGAAGTCAAATATATGTGGCCCAAATTGCTTATTTTATGAATACTTCTGCAATATTGAAGCTAGCAATTTTATATTTGAAATGCGTGTGTATCTCAAGGAGCTGCACATTTTGAGTGGTGAAGGGTCAAGGTCAAGGCCATCCTTTAAGGTCAAACGTCATATAGGGAGACATTGCGTTTCACAAACACATCTTGTTTTTTTCTGAAATTGAATATGCAAACGAATTTGACATTATGATCTTAATTGATATCCTTACAAAATCCTTTATGCACATGATGTATTTTTTAGTGCAAACTTTATGTTTATTTATATGCATGCGTTTGTGTGTCTGTTTGCTGAAACTGAGTATACAAACAAATTTAATGATCTTATTTTCATTGATTTCCTTACAGAAACCTTTATGCACAATTGTGTTTTGTTTATTTCAAACTCTCTGTTTATGTATACACACTTGCTCATGTAATTATTTGCTCTAAATGAATATGCAAACAAAGTTGATGATCAGATTATCATCAAAGCAGTTACTGTTTGAAGTCAGGATTATATCATTTGTTACTCATGTAATTAGACAATAAGTTTCCCATAATGAAAAGGCTATTTTAAGGTCTTTATGTGTATGTGTGTGTGTAAAATAACAATGTTTATTAATATAAAACTGTTTATTGTAAATCCTTATTTCAATACCAAGTCATTCAGTGTCCCCTTTGAAAATAATGTATGCACTTAGATACCTTCACACACAAAACAATTTCATTTAAGGGTTTACTGTGATAAATACTAAAGTTTGAAGGTATTGGAAGTGGTAAAGCTAGGATCATCTCTTATATTTTCATTTAACACTATTCAACTTCTGTCATCATTTTTCTATACAATTGCTTCATTTTCGTTTTCACATGAAGCTTTTTTAAAGTGTTCTATGAAAGTGAGATGCTATATTAAATTTCACTGTATGATTCAACATTATTGGCCAGAGTATTCAATCCTTTTTCTAAAGTATACTAGCTACACATTTAGTAAAGAAACGTCTTTTCTTGTGAAATTATTGATTTCCCCTGAAAGTTCATATTAATAAAATTTACATCAAACACCAGAAATAATAAATGGCTTATAAAATTCATATAGGAAATAAAAGTAGCATGGTTGTCACACTTAGGCTTTGTAAGGAGAATGTATATCATTATATTTCTCACAAAAACTAATTCAGGCATTTATAAAAATAAATTTATGCAAAATAATCAATAGTATCTACATTGTTTACTTGCAATTTAACGCTTTCAGTATAAGACCTTAATCCACATGTAAACAACCATCTCTATAGAAAGCAAAAACCTATTTTATTATAAATTTTATGCTTATGATTATCTTTATCCTATGTTTGCCTGATTTTAATTGTTTCTCTAATAACTATTTACCAGCTTCTTGATAAAAACTGCTGTTGAATATGACTATAATCCTTGATGTCGTATATGTAATTGTCCAATGCATATAACCAACTTGTGTTTAACCAGATTCATTTATCATATTATAAAAATATATTGTTACAACATATGAGTATTACTATGTAATTGTTGTGTGCTTATGATTATGTTTATCCTATGTTTGCCTGATTTTAATTGTTTCTCTAAAAACTATTTACCAGCTTCTTGATAAAAACTGCTGTTGAATATGACTATAATCCTTGATGTCGTATATGTCATTGTCAAATGCATATAACCAACTTTTGTGTAACCAGATTCATTTATCATATTATAAAAATATATTGTTACAACATATGAGTATTACTATGTAATTGTTGTGTGCACATGAAATGTAAAACGACCTCGCTTATAAACTCTTAAATATTATTCAAGTACCCTTTAAAAAATAAAATAATTCAAATGTTAACTGATTAACTTTTAACATCTACTTCTAAATATTATAAGAAATTATCCAATAGCTAAGCAATAAAACATTAATATTCGGATATGAAATGTCCTATGTTAACTTTTCACTGAATCGCATATGTTCTGTATTATTCTTTATTATTAATTATATCTATTTCATTTTTGTGTATTTACAGTGTACGGAAGTGCGCTTTTTGTGTCTCTATTTGAGACTAGTTGTTTATTGTTTTTTTCTTTCTCACTTTTGTCATTATTTTTCATACTTCTTCATTTCTATGGAACATTTATCTTCATGTTTCCATATTTTTTGTTTTCTTTTTCTGCTTGTATGTATGTACATCTTATGTCTTATAATGGAAAGCAACTGGACATATTTAAAAATAGAAACTAACTGGACAATCACACACAAACCAATCACACACAAACTATCATTTAGATCACCCTCCACCTCTTTAAATGATTAAAATATGTACTTTGAATGTAAAAGGGCTTAATAACACAAATAAACGAATAAAAATATTGAAATGGTTAGACGAAAAAAAAAATATAGTGTATGCCTACTACAAGAATGTCACTTGACACATACTCTTGAACAAACCTTAAAAGATGAATGGGACGGAGACATCTATCTCAGTGGACAGCATAATAATAAACAAGGCATTGCCGTTCTAATTAAAAACAATATAGGGATCACAGTCGAATCTTTTAACAAAATAATAATTGGCAGACTAGCAAGTATAGATATCAAAATACATGAAACACAATTAACATTAATCAACATCTATGGTCCTAACATAGATGATTCCACATTTTACGAAACATTACAATCCTTTATAATTAATAACCAAGATAAAAACATTATAATCGGTGGTGATTTCAATACTGTCCTGAACCCATTAATAGATAAAAAGAAAGGAAACCTTTATACCCATCCTAAAAATAGAATCATTTTAAATAACATAATTGAAAACTACAATATGATAGACATCTGGCGCACAGTATATTCAAATGAAAGCAAATTCACCTGGCACTCAAACACAAAACCAACAATATTTTGTAGATTAGACTATTTTTTAATTTCTGAGTCTCTTTGCAACATTATTGACACATGTAACATAAAACCAGGATTTATGACTGACCACTCTCTAGTTGAACTTAAACTGCACAATATACAACCTGAAAGAGGCCCAGTATACTTAAAAATTAACAACAGCATCTTATTAGATACACAATATCAAACACAAATAAAACAGGAAATATTGAATACAGTTCAAAATAATAAAGATGCAAACCCAAACACCTTATGGGAAGTAATTAAAGGAAATATACGTAACACAACAATTAGATACACATCATTTAAACAAAAAGAAACACATAAACTTGAAACTGAAACCATCAAAACCATTGAAACACTTGAAAAACAATTGCATCAAACAAACACAAATGATACCACCGACATTGAAAATGAAATAACATTAAAAAAACAAATATTAGATGGAATCTATCATACACAACTCAATGGAATACTACTAAGAGCGCGTGCACAGCATGTTGAACACAATGAAAAAAACACAAAATACTTCGCAAACATTGAAAAACGTAGAAGTGAACAAAAAACTGTACACAAATTAGTAGTCAATGGCAAAGATATAACAAACAGAACTGAAATACTAGAAGAACAACGTTTATTTTTCGAAACCCTCTATAAACGAAAAAATGTTGAAAATAACACCCTTTTTAAAAATACACAACACGCTTTAAATCAAGAAGAAAAACTATTGTGTGACGGATTACTAAATGAATATGAATGTGGATTAGCACTAAAAGAAATGCAAAATAACAAAAGTCCAGGTTTTGATGGTATCACCATTGAGTTTTATAAAATATTTTGGAATGATATCAAAACACATTTAATTAATTCACTAAACTATTCATATAATAATGAAAACTTAACTACGCTTCAAAAACAAGGTATAATATCACCCATTCCAAAACCTGGAAAAAACTTAGAATCCTTATCGAACTGGCGCCCAATTAGTTTACTAAACAATGATTATAAAATTGCAACTAAAAGTATAGCAAACTGAGTTAAAAAAATATTACCATCAATCATTTCAAAATCTCAATCTGGTTTCATAAAACGACGTTATATTGGTGAAAACGTTCGTCTTATCCAAGAATGCATAAACTATTTCAACAATTCAAATAATCCTGGTCTAATATTCTTTGCAGACTTTGAAAAGGCATTCGATTCGCTTGATCACTCATTTATGTTCTCTTGCTTAGAAAATATGAACTTTGGTGAAAGTCTCATTCAATGGGTCAAACTATTCTATACCGATATTAACAGTATAATCATTAACAATGGCTTCTTTTCAAACAGTTTTAACATCGAACGAGGGGTTCGACAAGGATGTCCACTCTCATCATCGCTATTTATTATTTGCATCGAGTATCTATCACATCACATTCAATCAAATAAAAACATAAAAGGCATATCACTAGAACCTGACGAAGAAATCAAACAGTCCCTATTTGCTGACGATGCAACTTATTTTTTAAACGACAATTACGATTCTTTCCATAACCTAATAGAGTCGCTAACCCTTTACGGAATGACATCAGGTCTTAAACTAAACAAAAGTAAATGTACTGTGCTACGAGTAGGTAAATTAAAACAAAGTAATGTCCAATATAAAAAAGAAATGAAATTTAATTAGACATCCGATGAAGCCACAACGTTAGGAATTACTTTCACAAATAATGAAAAGGATACAGTTCTTAAAAACATACTTCCTAAATTACAGAATTTTAAAAACTGCTTAAAATCATGGCATCACCGTAAACTTACACTAATCGGAAAAAACACAGTATTAAAAACGTTTGCACTTCCTAAATTAATTTATGTATTAACAGTTCTCCCAAATCCACCAAATGAGGTTATTAACGATATAATATCAGCAATATTTAATTTCATATGGGACGGTAAGCCTGACAAAATAAAACGAACTCAGTTAATTCAATCCGTAGAAAATGGAGGTATCCAATTAACGAACATTGAATCATTCTTGAAGGCAATCAAATGCAGCTGGGTCAAAAGATACCTAGATAATACCAATACGAGTAAATGGAAATTATTCTACCAGAAAATCCTAAAAAAATATGGTGACTCCTTACTCTTTGAATTTAACATCAGCAATACTATCTTACACGAAATTGCAAACGAAAACATATTTCTGTCTGATGTTCTATCAGCATGGAGTGATGTCACTCATAACCTAGAAACCAAAACCAGCAGTAAAACTATTTTATGGAACAATAAAGACATAACTTCAAACAATAAGACGTTTTTCTATAAAGATTGGTTTGAACGAAGCATTAAATATGTCGACCAATTATATGACTTCAGAATTAAGGATTTTTACTCTTTTGATGATATATGCTACATATACGGAATAACTCCAAATAATTTCCTGAAGTATTACACACTAATCAAAAGCATACCCATACATATTAAATCTGAAATCAATACAAATAATACACCATGTACCCAAACAAAATTCGTAGAAAACATACTTGGAAGAAAAAACAGAACAAATAAAATATTTTACACACTACAAATTAAAAACCCTACAGAAAACTCCAAAACCCAAAATAAATGGCAAGTCCTTTTCGGAGTACATGAACTTAATTGGAAACACATATTTACCATGCCATATAAAGCAACTGTTGAAAGCACACTGAGAAATTTTCAATATAAATACATCCATAGAATTATAGCTACAAATAAATATCTCTTTAAGTGCAAATTATCTAATTCAAATCTGTGTGACTTCTGCAGTGAAAACATCGAAACTATAGAACATCTTTTTTGGGAGTGCAAACACATCCAGCCTATTTGGAATCAATTAGCATTTTTTCTTGAACAACAGCAACTAAACGTAAAACTATCTTTCTTAAATGTAAGTTTCGGAATTAACTCATTGAAATCAATAGCCTGTAATAATATTGTTAATTTTATTCTTATAATGATGAAATATTTTATCTTTATTATGAAGTACAAAAAACAAGTACCAAATTTTAATTGTTTTGTCCATAGTCTTAAACTAAAAATCAAGATTGAGAAAGAAATAGCCCTCAGTAATGACAGATTACAAATCTTTTAACAAAAATGGAATCGGATTAAATTCTCATAATGTTTGTCCACTTATATACATTTCACTCTTATGTTGATTTATCTTTCTAATATATATATATATTCAATCTTATAAGATCAGTGTGAATGTACAACAAAACACACAAGTCCAGTATGCTTTCTTCCGACTTTATACAACTCATCATTTTTCATAACTATTCTTCTGTTGTTCTTTCCTTTTCTCTTTGAAAAAAATATATACATATTAGCATATCTTGTATAACATGTCTGAATTTATTGCTTTGTACAATCACTATACTATGTTGTATGATCATATACATGTATACATGGTATGTATTATATTGAATAAAAAAAAAAGTTAAATTCAATCAAATCTTCTATTCTGACTTTTATTTGGGATGGGCAGAGTAAAATAAAGTTTTCAACAATTATAAAGGAGTTTTGTGAAGGAGGTTTTAAAATGATAAATTTGGATGCATTTATTCTTGTATTGAAACTTACCTGGTTGCAAAAAATTCAATCCTTAAGAGGAAATTGGATATATATATCACAACTGTACTTTGATACTTATAAACTTTTTAATTGCAGTTATCATTATGCTTTAAATATATCTAACAGAGTTTCAAACCCTTTTTGGGTAGATGTTTTAAAAAGTTTCTCACTTTATTGAAGTAAATTAGATGTAAAAGCAGATGAATTGTTGAATTATCCACTTTTTTATAATCCGGATCTATTGATAGGAAATAAAAGTTTTTTCTTTAAGTCATGGTTTGACGCTGGAATTAACCCTATAGGTAATATATTCGAAAATGGAACCTGTATTTATGTTGATGATTTGAGTGAAACATACAATTTAAAAACCAATTTTATTAATTATATTGGGGCAATAAGAGCAATAGAAAAAATTGTTAAAAAATATTGTGTACCCTGTCCCACTCAACACATGATTAAACCTTTTTTGCCCCCATTATTACAACTAATATTAAACAAGAGCACCGCCTTGCGGGTGCAGACCGCTCATCTATTTTCTTTTTAAAGGTGAACGGACTCTCATTTTCAATCACAAAGCAGGGAGGAGTGGAGTGAAGAGGGGTGTATAGTGTGGGGGTGTGGAAATTTATTACCTTATCTTCCAAAAATGCGGGGGGGGAAGGGGGGGATTCTTTGGTGCGATGGTTGGACTGTATTTCAAACATAAAATAATAAAAATAAATATTTGTGTTTTTAACCGTTTCAAAAAAAAATGTGGGATGAGGTGGGGGGGGGTATAGTGTGAGGGTGTGGTGGTAATTTGTGAGATGATCTTACAAAAAAAAAATAGATGGAGATTCGGGTGGGGAAAGGGGGGGTGGGGGGTGGATTCTTGGGTGCGATGGTTGGACGTCATTTCAAACATAAAATAATAAAAATAAATAGTTGAGTTTTTTAACCCTTTAAAAAAAAATGGGGGGGTGCGGGGGGTATAGTGTGAGGGTGTGGTGGTCATTTGTGAGATGATCTTTAAAAAAAAAAAAAAATAGGGGGGGGGGATTCGGGGGGGGGGGGTGGTTTGGGTGGAGTCTATTGTGGTATGTCAGGTAAGAGTAGTTTTGTCAAAGTATCAATCAAATCTAATCATAAATAAAGAAGTTATGGCAATTTTAGAAAAAATTAATAATTTGACCTTGAGAGTCAAGGTCATTCAAAGGTCAAGGTAAAATTCAACTTGCCAGGTACAGTAACCTCATGATAGCTTGAAAGTATTTGAAGTTTGAAAGCAATAGCCTTGATACTGTAGGAATAAAGTGGACCTAAACACAAAACTTAACCAAATTTTCAATTTTCTAAGTATAAAAAAGGCACATAATTCTGTCAAAATGCCAGTCAGAGTTACATTACTTTGCCTGCACAGTCCCCTTATGATAGTTAATTAGTGTTGCAAGTATGAAAGCAATAGCTTTGATACTTAAAGAATAAAATGGACCTAAACACAAAACTTAACCAAAATTTTCAATTTTCTAAGTATAAAAAGGGCACATAATTCTGTCAAAATGCACGCAAGAGTTATCTTACTTTGCCTGCCCAGTCCCCTCATGATAGTAAGTAAGTGTACCAAGTTTGAATGCAATAGCATTGATACTTTCTGAAAAAAGTGGACCTAAACGCAAAACTTAACCAAAATTTTCAATTTTCTAAGTATAAAAAGGGCACATAATTCAGTCAAAATGCACGCCAGAGTTATCTAACTTTTCCTGCCCAGTCCCCTCATGATAGTAAGTAAGTGTACCAAGTTTGAATGCAATAGCATTGATACTTTCTGAGAAAAGTGGACCTAAACGCAAAACTTAACCGGACGCCGACGTCGACGCAGACGCCGACGCCGACGCAGACGCCGACGCCGACGCCAAGGTGATGACAATAGCTCATATTTTTTTTTCAAAAAATAGATGAGCTAAAAAGGAATCCGGTGCTAAAACACTATACAATATTGTAAATAGAAACAATGAACAACCTTCAGTTATGGGGTATAAAACTCAATACCATAATTAATGAAAATGAATGATACTGTATTTTTTAACTTCCCTTTTTAATAACAAATGATGTGAAGGTTCAGTGGTTCCAATACAGACTAATTCATAGGATTCTTGGAACAAATGGTCTATTGAACAAAATGAAAATGACTGATGACCCATTATGTTCTTTTTGCAAACAAAGTGAGGAAAATTTAGAACATTTATTCTGGGAATGTCAGATTTCTAAAGCAATAATTAATGATATATTACGAGAACATCTATTTCCTTTCATGAATAAGAAAACTTTCTCCTTGGGTATTTAACAAAGGCAGCTAGAGTCCTAAATAATGTTATTTTGTTTATTAAACTATACTTATACAAGTGTAAAATGAGAAAAATAATTCCAATCTGTACAGGAGCCAAAAATACATTAAGTATGAATATGATAATTTAAGACAAATAGCAATTTCAAAAAATAATTCAGAATCCTTTGTCAGTGAATGGGAATTGTTTACTACCATTGTAGAGCAAACTTAGTATTACAATTTTATGTTTGCTATTGTTGTCTTGTTTACAACTTTGTACAAATACTAGGTTTTAATTCAAAGAACCAAGTGGTAATCTTATAGGTAGGTTAATCACAATTACATGTACCTATTTTTGTTTGTCTACTCCTTTATCTTTTGAATATGCAAATTCTATTTGCTTGTTACATTTAATACATATTTGTATACATTCTGGAAAATGTTTTTTTTATTAATGGTACCTATTATTGCTTACTATGCTTTTTTTTCATCATTCCTTTTATCTTTTGAATATGCAAATTCTATTTGCTTGTTACATTTAATACATATTTGTATACATTCTGGGAAATGTTTTTTATTAAAGGTACCTATTATTGCTTACTATGCTATTTTTTCATCTGTAAATGCATATCCTATCTGCCTATTACAACTTATAAATACTTTAGTTATGTATACATACTGGAAAATAACTTTTTTTTAATTCTGTTCTTATAAAAACTTTTTTTAGTGTTTTTCCAACACAAAATTACATGAAACTCACTTTTCAGAACATTTCAGAAGATGAAAACAGCAGCCATCAGGAAAAGTTCCCTTTAATTCGGGTTAATTGTTTGTGAAGACAGGGATAAGCACCGACACGATGTGACGTTTATATTAAGAATGATATTCATTACCAAACAACACAATGGTTTTTATGAGAGCGTTCTAGTAGATTAAGGAAAACAAGTGCAACTGTCTAAACAGTGTATAAGAGCCGACGAACCATGTATAAGCGTATGAACTATAATTGAACAAGTCAAACAAGCTGAAAAACTAAACGACATCTCGTTTAAAATTATTTGTATTTGACTGACTAATACTTAATCGCAATCGATTCAATAATAAAGCCTTCGTAAAGTTTTTCAGCGCTTATTTAAAAAACATATAACATTAATAGCATTAAAAATACAATTACGTCATCTAGTTACAAACCTGACTAGTCAAATGCTTGCACGTAAGATCCTTGTGAAAAGCCGGTAAAGATAATGTTTTTTTTTCAACGAATACTCATTCTATCATAATTATTAAAAATTATTCATTATATCAAAACATACGAATTTTTATGTCCCAATAAGATCATACTATAAGTCATAATATCATAATGACGACGTGGTAGATTTTGATCTTTCTTTCTTTTTCACTTTACTTTTGTACTATTTTAAGGATGTTTAGCCATTTTCAACGAACATTTTCTGCTTATAGGATAGCAAATATAAAGCGGGAGGGCGTTTTTCCGCGAAGATGGTAAGGCGAGCGGGCGGGAGGGAGGGCGGTTGGGCTCGAAGGCTTTTGGTTGGGCGGGAGGGCGGATTGATTAGCGGCCTTATTGACGTCGTGAACAATTTTACATTTTCAATTACATGTTCATGACATTTTACAGAATTATTTCATAGACGGACACAACATATACGTATGAGTACGTATCGTTTTACCATATAGCTGCTTTAGCTAAAATTGTGTAGAAACGCCTTTTGTCTAACCCTTAATCAGATTAGAAAGTTTACACAAATATTCCATTGCCAAAAACTATTCCAAAGAGGGTTTGCTCTATTGCAATAAATGACTGCTTGAAATAAACACAATTCACAGAGGCTTTGTACATTTGCCAAATTTTCCAAAGCTCTTGCCGAATTTTTATCAAATGCGCGTTTCTCGGGGGCAATTCGCTTCACTGCATAACATGACATTCTTATTTCGAAATAAAAAAATATTTAGAAGCCAAGTTAATAATTTTAGCTCCAAGTTGGACATGCACGTTAATTGGCTACATAACAATACCGACTTTGTTAGTTTCGCACTGTTCTCTTGTTGTTTATGTAAAGCTTTATGTATATTGATTGTATATTAACTTATGGCAACAGTTTTAACTAGTTCGTGTGACGTATAATTGTAAAAGTTGTAAAATTGAATATTGTAAATTCGTGTATATACGTGTTGTAAATATTACTTAACATGTCGTATTACTGGTATAAATGTATATTTCTCTTGATATGTTCATGTTATTTAAAGCATAATCTCTATATATAGTTTAAAGTATCATTAAATATTTATTACATTATCGTTTAATGCTGCATCTTTATATAGAAACAATGTTATTTCTTCCAGTATAAGTGTCAAATAAAAAATGGATCGAGATATTTAACTTGTATACATCGATTCAAATATTATTAATCTATTAATATTAATATAAAGGACATTTTATGTTGCTCTTCGGAAAATCGCCTACAAAGCCACGTGATGTATAGTACACAAGAAGTAAAACTGCTAAACGATGTGTAAGTGAAACATTTGGGTAATTGAAAATTTATCCAAAGATTACTGTTTTTCCGAGTCGGTTATAATCACATTTCTCTATCATTCGAACATTAGTGTACGAATTCCACTAATATTTCAATGAGTTGTTTGTCTATGCTTAAATTGTAAACATTTGTACCAGCTTTATTCATATATATGGGGTTTGTGCTTGGTTTTTGGTAATTTGTCTTACTTGTTGTTGCGGTTGAAGTTTGCTTTTTATATTTGGTGCGTTTAATCACGTTTATTGTTTGGTTTCTTCACGTATTATGGATTCTATGTATAGATATAACATTTCTTAAAGTAAACAAAATAATACATGTGTTGGCTTTAATTTGTGAAAAACGTGTATAGAAATCTCTAGACAACCAAAACATTATTGTTAACAATGAATGTATCACATGTATATAATAAGATTCATTATAACCAATTGTTAGTTTTTAAAAGTAACTATTTAACTTGCAGTTTTTATTGTTGTTACTGAAGGCTTATTGCAAGTGTACATTTAATTAAAATGGATGATTAACTTGCTTTCAAAATGTTTGCAAAAGAAGGACAATATGTTTAAGTTGAAAATATGCGATGTCATCACTTATTGGAGAACTTTGTGTATAAGTGATGGGTCTTATACAATATATATATGTTGAAATGTTAGTTAGGAATAAGCCATACGAACGATTGTATAAACTGCAACTTAATCACAGGAACACATCTCGAATCGAAAATAAGGACCATAGAATTTATTTTATATTATTATCTGCACCTGATCGCATTATATACTAGATTATTCATGTTTGATGTGCGAGTTTACGTATTTGACTTTGTCACTGTTATGTTTTTCCTTTCAGATTTGTATAAATTTTCGTTGTGGACGCTTGAAAAATAAAACAATAAAAATAGGGATGAGTAAAATTTAATAAGTAAGCAAATAATTTATGTCATTGCAATAAGACTTGGCGTTTTTTAAATAGTTTTTAAAATTAGTTAATGTATACATTAATGTACTATACATCGAATACTTCATTTAAGTTGAAGATACATATGGTACATAAGAACCTGAGCAGACAGATAAAACATAATTTTATATTTTTGCAATATATCCACCACAAACATGACAAATAAAACACAAAATGTCATCACCTCCAATACAATTTACGTGGGTTTTTCATAGTATGATAGTGTTAATAGAAAACTTTATGCAATAAGTTTAGTTTGCTGTGATGCAACTATAGACCTCGACCAATAATACTTGACGACAGTTACATAGTATAAATTAAGAAACACCAAGCAGGAGTAAAATTAAGTTGTCGCTTTGTTTAAAAATTTATAAGAGATCGTTTTACTACAACGTCGTGTTTTCCGAATACATTGTACTTATCGCATTTGCATAACTATACAATATGCATACACATAGTTTGCTGTGAATTATAATTATATTTTATGTTATCGTATTTTGTAATAAAAAGTGATAAACACAGTACCTAAATTTGCCTGCTAAAATCAATGGAACTGACGTACACTTTAAGCACGGAATAATGTCTACACATGTATGTGCTTTAGCCGTGAACATTAAGATAATATTCATCATACAAAAGTCATAAGCATTTTTATTCTCGCTTAGTTGTTATAACAACATGGCTTTTTTAAATTTCACATGTGTTAGCAATTTTTAGAGTATGTAGAGAAGATTACGAAAATGTGACCCATTTTATATATTAAAGTGCTTTGTCTGCAGCTTGGCCAAATTATGATGAATATTAGGAAAAACAAGCGCTAATGGTTGTTCAAACATAATCTAGGTAATTTCACTTTATTTAAGATAGGTTTGAATCAATTTTAGATGCCCTTCTGTATCTCCATTTAGTCAATTTCATTCCATTCTCATAAGTTATTAATATGTAAGATTAATTATGGATTATTTTCAAAATATAGTAATGTTGAACCTCCAGAACTCAAGATCAATTCTTTTGCACTAGACTTGTATTTATGGCAAAAGACCAATCGCTTAAAACATACAAATTAAAAGCTGCAATACGACAATAAACTTAATACAAACATACACTACAGGCAGGATGAAATCAATATCGAGTTGTTATACAAAAATATGTCTTCACTTCTTTAAAACAGTTTTGCAAGTTAATCATACGGACACATTTAGAATGTTGATTTTCATGCTATTAGTGGTCGCCTACTTTGCCATGTTATATATACAAACTAAAGTAACTATCAATATGCTTAATATGTATGTCGTAGCAAAACTACACATATAAACTAACATCCTTTTTATTATATTGTGTTCTTCTGTTAGTTTGTATATTATGGGTTGTTAACGCTTCTCAATTCGATTGTTTATCAATTAATTTCATGATATGGAAACAAATTTTAGCGCGAAAACGATACAAATATTTAATTAAAAAGGTTATCGTTTAACAGACGAGTAAATATGTACATATGAGTAAACCAGTCACAGCAATCCAACTACACTGAAATTGCAAATTCATGTATTATTTTGCATGCGGAAATCACGCAAACAACAGATTATGGTAAATGACGCGTGCGTATAGATCTATAAAATCTTACTGCACAAACTCGTGTTCAACTTGTGTGATGTTTCTACGCATTATGGAACGTAACAATGTATGACTTTATTCTTAGCATTCGTGCAAAACAAGCAAAAAATCCCCCTAAAACAAAACATCTCGCAATCGCAATCGTAACATTACATTTTCAAATATCTATGGGATTCTTAATGGGTTTTCCAGTCTATAAATATCTGAGGACATGCGATCGAGCATAGCTGACACGAAATATACACAACTATATGTATCATCAAATAGACGCCAGGACATTTATTGAACAAATCAGTTAAACATTGAGCCATTCTAACAAAGCAGGAGGCCTTTGGGGTGAGTGTATTTTCTTCTTATTTGCGCATGGTGTTTTTACTAGTTTGCAGTGTAACACTGAGATGTAATCAGTTGTGTCGGATTTGAATTGTGTAGTTGAAAGGTAATGCATATCATACATTCATAGGTTAAATTCCAATGTTCGTATAAGCCTTACGTTAAATTTGGTCTTATTTGTGCTAAAAAGAACATATTGTTAAAACAAAGTTGTATTTGTATAACAAAATAAAAAATGAAATTGATTGTTTGCTTTGGTGTTCATAAATAATATATGATTGAACGTACGTACCGTAAGGTAAACGTTCAAATGGAGTTGTGCTTTATTAACAACTTAGTGTATAAAGTTAAAATCCGAAAAAGGTTCTCAGGGATTGTGTTACATGGTAATATTCATAGTAAAACAATCATAGATGTAAACTGGTAAACCCTAATGTAAATTTGGAAGGACGTTTAACGGCTCATATATATCAAAAGCAAAATAATAAGCGGACCGACGGGACCTCAATTTTAACCTTTCGACTTTTATCTTAAATGACATCATTATGTTAGTGATTCAGTCAGCTTATTAGCCGATCGTTCGGTTTGTTATTCCGATTATCAGTGTTTTGAGTTCAGTCCGTCAGTAAAGTAGTCAATCATTTATACATCGACCAATTTATTCGTAGACCCATCCAATCACCCATTAATGTATCAACTAAGCAACCAATCAAGCCATCGAAACTGTTAACATCACTAAACTTATGACATTATTAAAAAACACACTAACCACCCGATATATGAATATATTTATTTTTTGTAATATAAACATCAAACATGTACCCATCTCATTTTGGCTCAAACATGATCTTTCTATAGGACGATTTAATGCGATTGCATTACCAATTGTTATTGAGCTGTCTTATTTGTAATATGGAAAGACAACGATCAACTATTTTAACCTTACACGCCGTTTCAACCTCTCTTCCAAAAAGGACTTGCATACGGACAACATAAACATCTTCAAAACAAAATTACATGTTCATTTTTTTCAGGTAACCATGGTAGTGAAAGTTCATTTCTGGAACGCTTCCTCGTCCAGACTGAATTTTGGCCACGTTGCATTAGAATTGGACGACGGTACATACATAAGTTGGTGGCCTGGAAGCCGAATGAAAGATCCATTTCATGCTTTTAAAGGGACGTTCGCGAAATGCTACCCTAGTCTCGATGCTGAAGTTGAGGAGCAAAAATGTGAACCAGAGACATATTGGCTGTTGTATTTAGATGAAAATAAAATAAAAAGCTGGTTTTCTGGACATCTTGAAGGCTCCTGTCGGTGGGACATTATATTTAGGAGTTGCGCTGTGGTAGTTCATAAAGCACTTAGTGAAGGGCATGATTTCTTCAAACAGAAGTCATCCGAGTTTATTTCACCTGCGGAAGTTATTGAACTTGTTAGGAGGTACGCATTAACGGAATAAACTAACAAATATGCACACACCTATCGAACAGGTTATGTATCGTGGTTCATCTCTCGAGAGACAGTGATAATGACCAAGTAGTCAATCGTTTGAAAACAAAGTGGCGAGTATTGTGCTTCCGAAATGTTCAGATATCGTCGCGGGAAATTCATATGGAATATATTGTGACACAAAATAAATAAAAAAGTGCATTGTGTATCTCGTTAAATGTATGTTTCCATATCACATCAAGCGTTGAAATGTTTGCTATTGCTATGAGAAACACTTATTTCTAAGTGTTAACTTTTTTTGCGAAATATTGTACGAATTATTTGTTGATGTTGAGTATAAAGTGGCTTTGAATAATATATACAACGATCACAAATGTCATCGCATTTTTACACGTGGACATATTGTTTTGTATGTGTGTAATCCATATTATTACTTTTTACAATCAATCAAAAATGTTTAAACAATACTCCTATGTAATACTTTTTTACGCAATACTATTAAAATAATTTTCACATTTCCATCCTAGTGTAATGTAATACAAGTTTTATTGAATGGTTAATGTCCCGGACGTGACCAAAAATAACAGTGTAGAAAATCGAGTAAACCGTGTTTGAACAAACATTAAACAATCCATTTGCCAAAATCAAAGCGCTGTAGGCGCTAAAGGCATGGGGCTAGGTTTAGTGTGACGTAAAATTCATTTAGGATGTTTTGTCCGAATTTCTCCCTTTGTCCTAATTTATACGGATCAACCCTAGCGGTTGAGTGCAGAAGCTCAGAGACTGTAAGAAAAGACAATAGTTGTGTATATACTACAGTGTACATAGACGGTGGAGGACAACACGATACTGGCTGTGGGAACGATGCTTATTTTCATTCAAAATGATGTTTTAGTAATTAATATCATAGCCGCACGCTTAACACCTGTGAACGTAACAATTGCCTATACATACCGAGATACCACCGGCGTTTCCCGATACGCGAAACGAATTTACACATGGGCGAGTTGGAAAAAGAATTTGACATTTTCATTTGTTCATATGTTTTGTGGAAATTAGTCTACGTTATGTAGACTTGCCGGTGCTTTGTGGTTAATTGAAAATTGTGTTAACATGTGTAAAAATTATGTCAAAACACGTCTAATACTTAATAGTGTTATTGAACGTATGTGATGATTTGTTTGTAATATTACTTGAGTATATATCGTTCTGTGAATTGTGTATTTCGTAAATTAAACATGTTATTTATAAAATGTTAACATTGATGCGTAAATTTGTGTTGAAAGAAAATATGCCTGTTTTGGGATCCCACGTGAAATTATGTAATAATTATGAACAAAAATACATTTGTAGTTTCTTTCTTCATACACATTTATAAAGTCACCTTTTTAAAATTACATTAAATGGGTCATGCGGCATCATACTTGTAAAAACTCGTATTTAGAATTAAGACGCAATAATGGAATACGGTGTTCACAACAATTATTATTCATTATTTTAAACCTTTCACTATTGAATTCCAATTTGCCATAAATAAAAACAAAGGGTTTTTGGTGAGTAACATAAATAACCCCTTAAATTTAAATTAAAAGCAACACTAAAAATATTCACTCTACAGTACATTTGTAAAAATGACAGAAATATATGAAGCAATAATGAGACGCATTTCGACGGAAAATGTCGTCTTTAATTAATCATAACGGACAACCGCTTATATAAGGCGGACGAGAATTCGTGCGTCGATAACAATTTGCGTGTAAGTTTCGCGGCGTATTCCTGAGCTATTGTCAACTTGTCAAATTAATGAAAGGCTTCGTACTGTTTAAACGGGCATTTACACTGATTTTTGCATGTTTTGAAGTTTGCAATTAAATACATTATATTGATAATTGTAAACATTGGAAATAAAAAGCTCCAGTAAAACAATCGAGAATAAAATAAAAAAAAAAAAAAGAAAAAAAAAGTAAACCACAACTGGGTTCGAACCACTGACCCCTGGAGTCCTGGAGTTAAAGTATAATCCATTTAGACCACTCAGCGCTCAAGCAATGTAGAGAGTATTTAATATATTATATAAGCTATCCGCGTATATTCCCAAAATATAACGACCACGATAGAACTCTCCAAATAATTCAATCGTTTCGCGTTGCAACGCTTTATTATTTTCAGGTTTTTAAATCGTCAAAAGATGCATATATTTGCTTTTAGAGCTTGGCAAATGTTTAGTATTACTTTTTCCTCACAAATATCATAACTAAAACGAAAACGTGCGAATTTGAAACAACTTTTTTTTAATTTTGTCAATTTACCAAAACGTGAAAAGGCCCCTTTAAGGTTTGGTCTGATATTCACTTTAATAAAAACTCCTAACTATATTATGTAACTATCTGGGGTAAGAAAATATGTCAAAATGATATTTTCTTCAAATTATTTTAATAGATAAAATCATGATTTTACGCAATTGATTGTTTAGTTTTCTGCAAAAAAATATTCCAATACTCAGCTTACACCCAAGCAATGTCCACACGATCAAAAACGCCATATGTGTTTTAGTTTCGCGTTTCTGTCTTATTATCTGACGGTTATGTTAAATCTCTATGACATGTACATAAAGGTTACTTACTTGGTCCACGTACCAGCACAACCCATAATAATATACATATACACATATAATACCATATTTCATTTACCTGATGACCTATTCATTTAGAGAGTTAGCTAAAAATAGAATTCAAATAAAAAACGTTTTTTATTTTGAACCGATGCCTTTTCACATTTTCATCGACAAGCTGAAAACAAATTACACCATATGTTTCTAATTTTTAATCAAGTCATACATTGAGGCCGAGACATATAACGAATATAGAAATTAATACGTTAACAAACAAGCGATTATGCGGAAATGATTGCGGCGGTCAAGCGGCTATTCGTATAATCGCGAGTCGCTTGTTTATCAATGTGCATGTACTATTTATAAGCGGTGTCTGATGTAAGTTCAATCAAAATTCTTCTTTTTGTTTGTCCCCGTAGTTAACCGGTAGGCTAATAAAATAAAATGAGCCTTTATATAATACACAGACAGATACTGTAAGACAGGGTTTGTATTACAAGAGTCTGGTGTTAAACATATTTCACATGGCTTTGTTGTAACTATACTACAACTGATCGTACAACTTAAAAAATATTCAAGACGCTTATGGAGTTTTTCATCGACTTACTTTCAGATACATCTATTATATTCAATATTATGATTTACAATATTATGCATATTAAGAGTTAGACTTTATTAATATGCGCTATCTTCATTGTCAGATCTGTAGACTAAGAAGTTACATGTTCGTATTTAAACATTGAAACTTGTTGAAGTTTAGAAAACTGTTAATTAACCTCCAGTACCACATGTGTACTGTGAACATTGATTGAATTCAAATGAAAATATCTGTATATTCATAATTGATTTATTTGGATGTCGATTTTGTATAATCGGAACATAAAGCGTTTTACACTTTACCGTTGTACAAAACAGATATTTAAATCTTGCATGTGAGCATTTAAATAATGCTCTGTTAAACAACTGAGCTGAATATTCATCACGTGCAACATTTCTGGTGATGAATATTATTTGCGGTCTTTCCCTTCCATCAAGACAAATGTTTTTGTTTCTGTTTGTTTTTAAATAATATTCTTTACGGTTTTCATCTTTGTTCATCGTTTTATTTAGCCCATAATACTTACTTAAATACCAGAGTGATAACGATACAACAAAATAAAATTCACTATTTATCGTACAACTGAAAAGTGTATTCGTGAGTAAACTAGATCCCAAAATTCAAATCTGCTGATATTCCAACCCTTTTTGGCAGACCGTGCAGCATCAAGCCTACGTGTCGCGTGCATATTGATCAATAATATCTTACTGCGCATGCTCTTGTTCATCGTTTAAACGTTTTGCTACGCATTATGGAACGTATAAAGTAAAGCTTCACTCGATACAATCATGCAAAAACAACTATAAAATCCCCCATAACAACGACACTCGCAATATTACATTTGAAAATACGTGGAATTCCGAATGGGTTTTCCAATCTATAAATAGAAGAGGAAACGCGATCGAGCATAGCTCAGCTGAAACGAAATGTTGTAATTGTCAAGTGCTTGTCGGGCGTGTTATGAAAATACACCACGAAGTAGAACATAAAGTAATTCTTACAAAGCAAAAGGACTATAGGGTGAGTGTATTTTCTTTTTCATGTCGCATGATCGTAAACTAGTTGGTTTCACTCTACTTTAGTGAAAACAAATATGTGTGTAGGGTGAGCAATGTTAAGCTGAAATATAATGAGTATCGTACATCGTTAAATGTCAGCCCGTTGTTTTGTGTAAGCATTACGTTAAAGTTTATGTTCTTATGTAAAAGGGAAAACTTGTGTTAGGACCAGGTAATAAAAGCATTACACAATAAGAAATGGGATGTATTTTGTTATCTTGGTGTCCAGTTACAGTAAACGGTTAACAAGTGTCAGGTAATAAAAGCATTACACAATAAGAAATGGGATGTATTTTGTTATCTTGGTGTCCAGTTACAGTAAACGGTTAACAAGTGTATACGCACTGAAACGTATACGTACAAAAGGTGTTTTGCTTTGCAAACAACGCAGTGCAAAAAATTAAAATCCGACAATAGCATATGTATAGAACGTATTTGGGGAGTTTGTAACATGAACATGTACTAACTGAAACAATTCAGTATAGATGTATTATTCCAATTGTTAGTGTGGAATAAAGTTTTTAATATTGGTAGCTATAAAAAACAACAATGTATCAACCATCTATCGATACACGCATTAATTAATCATATAATTTAAAGAACCACTTAACTAACCAGCAATTCAATTTGTTAGCTTTTATTTCCATTATTTACACATGATGTGATTTCCTTGGATATTTGTTCTACCGGCAAGTAGGTGAAGGAAGGAAACAATAAATTACCGTTAACTATTGCATCCACGATATTGTGATTACAGCTATTTATGAATATACATAAATATACATGACAAGCCAAAGGTCTAGAGGGAAACACAATTATTAAGTATTATGTGTGGAAAAGCTTCATTCCACTAAAATATTATTCAATCCATTAATTTCTTAAAGGCAGCATTTTTATATGCATATTTGTTACGTAACTGAAAGCGCCACACTGCCGCCCCATACATTTGCCTCCCTAGGCGGCCGCCTAGTTTGCCTAGTGGTTAAACCGGGCAATCGTACACAACAGTTTTTGAATATTTCGTGTAAAATGTCACGTTGCCATGTATAGATCCATAGGGAATTTGGCGAGTGCAATAAGTAGCCCTTGCCATTAGAAAGAAAATCACCAATGCGCTGAGGGCGCTCAAGTTGTTTAAAAAGATGAAGATTGTGTTTAACAAATAGTACAGTCATATACAACCTTTTTGGCAACTGAAAGGAAGGGAATCTAAATAGACTGGACATTAAACAACTGCGTTTCATCAGTTTGATCAATAATTTATTATTAGGGTAAATAAAAAAGAAACATATAATTACACGCTATCTATTAATTGTAAAAGCATTCATAAAGGGAACGTGCATTTATCAACAAAGAACTTGGCCTAAATTGCACATTGGTAATACCAATTAGCTTCAAAAAGTATACACATGTCTCCGATAGGTGAAATGTGCTTTCAAAATATTATTTATAACAATAATTAAAATCTTACATTTGTTTCACCATGCTGCTATTATTAAATTTCATTCTGAACGTATACCTCTTCAACCACTGACTGATGTCTGTGTCGTACTGCCAATGAAATGTCCCTACTGTAATGGAGTAACAAGTTTACAGAGGTATGAACACTTGCTGACACAAAATTGTAACTCTTTTATGCGACTATTGAAAATAATTTACAAGATCTAGTGATCTAAAATAGAACACATAAAAAGTAAAGCAAACAGACTTCAGTGTATGCAATTTTGTATATATATAAAACTAATTTTATTTCTATACTTAATGCAACTTTTCCATTTTGCTTAACACATATCATCGGAGTGACAGTAAACATAAATACTGTCTATCAATGAAAATACTAGTACGTGAAAACAAATGCAAGTATTATAATGTACTTCTTACATAATATAAAACATTATAGGGATAATACACGTTTTCGAGGGCATGATCATCTGCGGGCGCTCGAAAAATCCGTTCCTGACCGAGTGCGCAGCACATATTTTAAATAAAATATATTTTCTAAGCAGACAAAACAGCGCATGAATCATTCAGATCAATTACAATTGCTTTGTCTTAACTTAAATTGGGAAGTGAAAATTAAAGTTATTTAACAAAATTCTATTGATCAAGTGATAGATCTTGATGAGAGGTGCACAAAATGATGAGCATTATTTAAATATTAATAATATATTTTAAATATTGTTTTGTGAAATCTTCAATTGTGAGTTTGTATGTCCAATCGAGGAAACATGCACACGTTTTTTCCATTAGGAATAGTATCCTCTGCCTGCCCTTAATTTGAACGAAAAACAAGACTGCATCAGGACATGACTCAGTAATCTTTATGCAATGATGTGATATATTAAGACTATAAAATCAGCCATTTGACAAAGAAAACAACAATAAATTTGCCCAAAAGTTTTTAGGCTCGTCATTCATTAAAATACTGTTGTTGTTGTGTGTTTCAAAGCTTATTTATCAACATTGCTTAAATATTGATTTTTGAGTTTTGTAAAGAAGGCAAATCATAATAGACTAGTACACTCTCTTTGACTTTAATATTCTCTAAAGTTGGGCTATACGGGTGGCATCTAGAGTGTTAACACGCTTGTTTCTTTTATTTTACCTGGTGACCCACTTCTTTACCACACAAGACCCAGTTTCGAAGTTAGACAATATATAATTAGGAAAATTGTTCTGAATAATTATCATGAAGAAAAATGTTGTCAATTAGTGTGGCCTCTAGTGGTTTAACAAGGTAAATTTTGACGACGCACGAAAGAAAAAGGCGATCACGGCACAGAACAGGACACGCTACATTCAAAATGTTTGCGTCCTCTGATCGCATCATAACAGAAACTCTGCATCCCTTGCAACATTTGTTCGAGCTCGACGCAGAGATAAAAGAAGTCACTGATAGTGACATATTATCCTCAACAAAACAGTTAAATGATTTTTCATTGTCTGTTTTTTAGAATGTTGCGAGGTTTGGAATAAGCGTCAACATCTTCCATAAACCGTCGTGTCGCATTTGCCTTCTAGAAACCGATGCCACTAAACATATAACACCATTTTCCTCTGAAGTTGCTTTTTGATTACTAATAATATTCAGGTAGTTTAACAGGTTCTTCAATATGTTTCAGTAAAATAAAGTTATGCAAAATACCTTTAGTTAAATATAATTTTAATAATATTTATTAAGTTAATCAAAGGTAATACATTATTTCTGAGATCACACAAGAAGTGCATAGAGCTTTTGGGAAAGTAGATACTTTTATGTTTGTTATATAGGCAAACAATATAACTTCGTAATATAATATAAAGCATATTGTAATTCTTGTTCACGCATTTGCAAAACTAATATTACACACACGTTTTTCTTTCTTTGTTACTTTTCTTTAAACATATGTCAGCAAATAATGTATGTGTCGCTCAAGTCTACGAATGTTTTAATTAAGAAAAACGAATTGCATCATCCAAGTAACCTTCAACACGGTACTCTCGCGGTACTGGAGGAATAATCATTCGCTTGTATACACCAACATTATATATCGGATGAATTATTGAATAAACAATCATATTTAACTTTCCCTTTTGTTCAGAATTACTTATGACGAAAATATATAAATTTTAACTGTAAAAGTCACAACAACAACATCATCAACAACAACACTGTCCAGTATTCTTATTTATTATCACGTCGGGTATTTCCATGGTAAATAGGTTAGATAACACTATAATTAAATAAAACTTGAATAAACAAAGAGCTTACATGCCATCAAAAACAACAATCAATGATATTTATATCATTTTAAATAACTTGAATTTAAGACACAAACATAAATAAATATCACAGTTATTGTCAAGCCCTGCTCAATTTTTATTTCAGTATGGTTTTTATTGTTTGTGCTTCAAATTATCAATCTATATTAGACAAATAATTACTAAGAATCGATTGATATTGGCAGCGAGCGATGTTTTCTTCCAAAATTATCCAGGTTTGTTTGTAAACAAAAGCCAGGAGGCATAAACGATATGCCGCTAGAATACCGGGTTTGGGTATATGTATGCTCCGAGCTTTGGGTCGATATCACACAAAGCAGTCCTTTCCATATTACGTGATGAGTTTTGCCCGAGGATTCATGGTTTACATGGATACAGTGAATTTACAAGAAGTCTAACGGCTCCATACTGTGCATTTTAATCTGCAACTTTGAAAGACCAGTAAATGTGGAAACTAATGCCGTAAAGGTCTAGAAAGTGACCAAATCTATTAATTTTTAGAACGATCGAAGTGTGTTTTTATCCAATCTTGACACATCGCTATATCCGGAATCCTCCGCAAATTTGTGCAATAAATCGTCTGCTGATCCAGAGTGGTTTGTATCCTCAACTTGTATTGTGCACTTATAAATTTCATTCATAATCAACGAATGAAATTTAAGCTATCTAAAAACCATATGTAAAGAGTTAACCTCTCGGTGAAGTAAATAATGCACTTGTTTAATGATGTTAATAATACTCTTCCGTTGAAATCTTTATCGGTGCGGATGTGGGCTGAGTGTACACAATTGTATCTCAAAGAAAATACTACAACAGTTTGCATTCAGTCTTCGACTTTTGAGTGATTTGGGTAATAGTATTACTTATTCAGACAGATTTTAAGAAAACCACTATTAACCTTAAACCAAAAATATCGACTATATATTACATTTGTCATATAACATCGAAGATATGTAGAAATAATTCATCATCATCATCTTGACCGTTGTTGTAGTTTTGTGTTGTTTTTTTTTTGGGGGGGGGGGGGTGAGTGGGGGCGGGGGATAAGGGACAAAAGCAATAATAAGCCGTATTTTAATGGACAATTTCGGCTTTAAGTAATGCTTGATTGGTCATTGTCGGCTCGGGTACTACTAAAAGTATCCCGTGTACTCTTAAGTATACTTAAATGTACACCGGGTACGGAAAATATTCTAACACGTACCCGGCTAATTTTGATTGTACCCGAGTTTTATTCCTCTGAGGTCTTAAATCGCGCTAAGGAATACGAAACACAATTGCCTTTATAGGAGGAGTTTCGATAATAAATATGCCATTGTACGGAATATTGACATAAATATGAAGATAATTAATTTGAACAAAATAGCCGACAACGACCAATTAGGGGTTTTAGTATATTTTCCGTACCCAGTGAACATTTAAGTATACTTAAGAGTTCCCGGGGTAAATTTAAGTAGACCCCAAGCTGGCAATGACCAATCGAGTAATAATCATAATGAGCAACCGGTTATAATGTGCGGGCCAGCGAGCGTGCGTCAATAACAAGTTGGTCTCGTAATAACCATTTTTAATGGTTGCGTGTCACGGAATTAGACGACAATTTCGAGCTAACAAAATACTTTAAAATGCCATTGTATCTTAACATATTGCTAGATTTAAAAAAAAAAGTCAAATAATGAATAAGTAGCTCCATCGCGAACGACGGCCCCTCAATCAACAATACAATATGCTCAAAAATTTCGTTTTTTTTTTTTTTGGGGGGGGGGGGGGGGGTAAATATTGATAAGATTTGCATGTTTATATTATTTACCGTAGTGGGTCCTGTACTAACTCTGAAAACAGGGATCCCTTATCGAAACAAAACAATAATTACGTCGAAATGTACCGTTTTTTTTAACCTTGTCTGGATTGTCAAGTATTTACATAAAATCATGTTATACCATAATTTATTAATATGATTTTTTTTTAAAGCTAAGTGTAAGTAAGCTTTTTACAAAAGCTAAGTGTAAGTAAGCTTTTTACTTCAAAGTGCAGTCATCCAAAAGGTTGTTTTTTAAGTAATCAGGGTGCAGAATAAACGGGGTTTTCATTGGTTTACACACGGGATGGACGGAATGTTATCACGACGTTAAGAACTTTATTTTTTTCTGATATTCTCAAGTTATTTAAATACATTTGCAAAAAACTATAGTGAATAAAAGACAGGTTTTCTTGCAATTTGTGCCGATATCCTAAGTTATAAGAATAAATCATTGAATACGTCTGAAATCGGTGATAAAATTTCACGTACGTGACACATAATCATGTACAATAAATGCAGTAAAAATGGATTTTTTTAACAAGAACACATGCTTATTAAATAAAGGATCTCTGATGTATTTCAAATTTTCATAAGCAGCATAAAAAGCTGTCTTTTATGCACTAGTTGAAATTCTTAAAAAAAACTTGTTTTTTAAAAGTTATTTGAAATAAAGCACCACTTACCGTCGTTTAAATCCGAAAAGGTTAAAAGTCGGAACCTCAAAAAGTTACGTGATCACGCACCCTGGTAATGCCATATTATGTTTCTTCAAAATTGAAAAAAAAACGCCTGATGTTTATAATCATGAGACTTGTCATACATCGACGCCGAAACATAGCATTAATGTACAAAGTTATTATTTGCATAAAAGCGATTAAACGGGAAATAAGATGAGTTAAGTATTTTCGGCGGGCAGTTGAATCAGGAAGCGACTGTTTATTATTTACATGTGATATTGATAAACTGTGTTTGATGTTTATTGAATCAAAATACTTGTTATTGCTATTTAGTTTTCCGGTATGTGAAATACAGTTAATGCATGTTTATATATACATACACAGAAATGTAATCTAAAACATGGGCTTAATAATCCATGTCTTGGTTAATTCAAATGACAAATGTATTTTTTATTCTTGTAATTATACTCGTTGTGTAAATAATTTCAGGTCATCATGGTAGTAAAAGTATTTCTTTGGAAAAGTTCTTCGAAGAAAAGCTTTGGCCACATCTCAATGGAGCTAGAAGATGGGACATACATAAGTTGGTGGCCTGAAACTCGGATGGAAGATTTAGTCCAAGCGGCAATAGGAACTAATGCGAAATGGTTCGAGAGCCTGAATGCCGAGATAAATCACAACCAAGCATCGCCAACCGAGACATTTTATCTTCTTGGCCTGAATGAGGGAAATATTAAGGTTTGGTTCCAAGGGTACCTATCGGGGTCATGCAAATGGGATATTATGACAAGGAGTTGTGCTGCGATTGTGTACCATGCGCTATGTGAAGGCGCGGATTTCTTCGCGGGAAAAGCTACGGATATTGTGACACCTGAAGGAGTCGCCGAACTTGTTCGGAGGTACACAACAGATAAGAAAGTGGACAAAGTCGTTGTTTCCAGCTGCAAGCCGAAAATTAAATAAACTGCGAGTTTATTGTGTCAATAATGAAAGTTAAGTGAAGTAACATTGAAAGATACTTACTATTTTCACTTCGGCAGAGGTTATAGTACTCACAACTAAATTTTAATGTAATAACGTTTGAAATATTGAGTTGTTCGAGAATATGTCTTATGTAGCCTTTACAAAGTATTTTTATCGAACATATCCACAAGGCGAACGTGTTTACGAATATGACCGTTTATATGTTCTGTAGTTTGACAGACTATTTTATTTAAAAGGCCAGTAATCGGCTCGGTATACAGACCTCTTTACGTATATGAACAGTAATTGGCTTTTTATGTCCCCCACCACATAGTGGGGGATATATTTTTTTTGCCCTGTCTGTTGGTTGGTTGGTTGGTTGGTTGTAGGTTTGTTTTTTTGCTCCAACTTTAACATTTTGCCATTACTTTTGCAATATTGAAGATAGTTAGCAACTTCATATTTGGCATGCAAGTTTATCTCATGGAGCTGCACATTTTGAGTGGTGAAAGGTCAAGGTAATCCTTTAAGGTCAAAAGTCAAATACATAGCTTCAAAGCGGCGCAGTAGTGGACATAGTGTTTCTGACAAACACATATCTTGTTATTACCTGTTTTCGTATATCACTAGTAATAGGCTCGCATGTGTGCCTTCTGCGACTATTAGGTAGCTAGTGATGTTTAATAATACATAAAACATTAGACATTCGCACATGTCTTAGTTTGTTTGAAAAAGTTGTGATATTGATTTATCTTCCGATTCTCTTTTATTTAGACGGTCATTCATTCATTGAAATGAGCAGTCGGGTAGGATAATGTACTTTGAAATTGATGTTCAGGGGTGTCTAGTTAATACAGTTTACATATTTCTACGCGATTTATAGCTCTTTGCCTGTTATTATTTCGCATAATATGCTCCGTTACTGATTTGAAATTAGCAAAAGCTTATTTGCGTGTAACGCGCAACAAACTCGGCTATTCGATGCTTATTGTAACATTTAAAGGGGCCGTCCAACAGATTTTGGCATGTATTGAAGCTTGTCATTAAATGCTTTTATATTGATAAATTTAAACATTTGAACTAAAAATCTCGTGTAAAAAAAAGAATACAATTTAAAAAAAAGGAAAAAAGTAAACCTCACCAGGGCTCGATCCACGGACCCCTGGAGTCCTGGAGTATAAAGCCTCCGCCTAGACCACTCGACCATCCTCGCTCATGTTTTGAGCGGATGTATTTTATAGCTTTATAAGCAATCCTCGTAGTTTCCCAAAATATCGTTTCGCGTCGATACGACGCTTTATCTGTTGGACGGCCCCTTTAATAATCATCGTTAAATAAAGTAATAATGCTCACTGCGGTATCGTACTTGTTTCAATTCATCTATTCAACTGACTTATTCTTGCATATCATATTCATTCATGTACTTGTGCATAGTCAATAATGATTTAATATGGTCAACATGTATTCATATAATTATAAGAGACCAATAGCAAACAAATGCTTACATTGATTACATAATCTTATTTATTCACATTAAATAAACGACACTTTTATACACATTACATGAATTATGACCGTAGTTAATATAAAGTAAAACACACACACTATGAAACCAAAACCACTTTTGATCTGCGGAATTAAACATATAACTACAGTATCAAACAAAAATGTATGAACATTAACTAGAATCAGTTTTAAAAACAAATAGATCTAATGAACTTGCATATGGTGATTAAAGGGGCCTTTTCACAGATTGGCATATTTTGAAGTTAGTCATTAAATGCTTTATAATGATAAATGTAAACATTGGATCTTAAAAGCTCCAGTCAAAAATCTAGAATAAAATTTAAAAAAAGGAAAAAAAGTAGCCGGTACCAGGGCTCGAACCAGTGACCCTCGGAGTCGTGGAGTTAGGCTGGAGTAAAAACGCAATAGCCCTCTCGGCTATTCCGCCGAGTGTACATGTGATAGGTATTTTATACGTTATATAATACATACCTTACTATATATAGTAACAAATTTGTACAGTTGTTCATGCTATTATCACCATTGCGGGGTCATTATAAATATTCTGCCCTAGGGCCGATTATTTATATTCGGCCCTCAGAATGTGTGCGCGTGACGTTCAACTGGAAAAAAATGGCGTCTACATCCAGTCTTAGCCAATATCTAGGTTAGATCTATTGTTCTACTCACCGAAGTTGTGTAATAACTATGTTTATTTTCGTAAAGTTTAATTTGCTTCCATGACCAGTTAAAATATTGGACACATTTCTTGATCACCATCCACCTTTTCCATTTTAAAGCACTGGATAAAAGCAGGCAATACCTTGTGGATAGACATTCTTTGATCGACCGACAAAGGAACGACTTATTCATCACAGAAATTACCCTTTTAATTCAACATCAATTTCCTTTGAACAGTTAAAGAACAATTCACTTACTCTTTTCTTAAATTTAATCAATCAATTATTCAACAAAATATCGCGTTATTCGACATTTTAACGAAATCGAAAATGCAGTCTCACCAGTTTCATTCCAGTTTTATATCCCAACACTGTTATTCACATTCATAATATTATAATAACCCATCGTAAACACACACACACACTAATCGTTCAATGCTTGAAACATATTTAACTGTTAAAATAAAAACAATCTAAGTCCGATGTGTTGTTGTCCTTAAATCCAAAGCATCTAGCTAGTTTCGTCATTTAAATTACGTCACATGAGATACGTCATAAATTGCGTAATCAATTCAATGAAAATATAAGTACGGAAAGCTGGTTCTTTATAAATTTTAGTGAAGGACCAAAATAGTATGATTGAATGACTCAAAAAATGTGTCCATCTATAATTTAGTATAAAAGTAAGATATATATTATAGACGTTAATACACGGCTGAGCCGGGCCGGGCAGTGATATCGGCCCCAGGTCATACATATTGTATGCTCCCTGCGGGCCGATTATCACCACCCGGCCCGGCTCAGCCGTGTATTATCCTCTAAATAAGCAATCTTCGTAGTTTCGTGAATTTCAACTACAACAACAGAACTCTCCAAATTATTCAATCGTTTCGCGTTGCAACGCTTTATAATGTTTAGGCTTTCAAATCGTCAAAAGATACATATAATGGCTATATAAGACTATGGTAAATGTTCAGTAATACTGTTTCCTCACAAATATCATAACTAAAACGAAAATTTGCGAATTTGAAACAACTTTTTTCAATTTTGTCAATTTACCAAACCGTGAAAAGATCCCTTTAATCTCTATAAAAGGACTATATGCTACATAAAATTATACATGACGAAAGTTCAATGTACATGTGTATGACAACAATTGTTAATTAATTCGGGCTTGTATCGCTGATGAATATAGTATCAACATACCATACATAAATAACCTTTGCATCGAAATAATACTAGAGCAACATCAGTTTTTATAAATATAAACGAACAATCAAAAACCCAGTGTACAATCTTTAACATTATTTCGAAGTTAATCATTCCAAATTTCTCATCAACAATGTCCATCAGTGTTTTTCTATTAAAAAAAGGGCACGGCTTTGGTGACCATTCATTGTCAGCGAATTGCAATTCATACACGATAATTTACTATATTTCGTATATATCCTTCTTGTAAATACGCAGTGCGTAGGATTTCAAGCACAATGTATAGTTGTATTTTATAGTATTTGCAAACACATCAATATGGGTGAATTATATGACATGTTGGTTGTAAATTATTATTGGACAATCTTATCGGTATTGAGAATAAATAAGGTTAACAATGCCTATTATTTGACGCGGATAAAATCCCAATGTGAGTATCATTGAATGTTCCAATGCGTTCAGCCCAGATTTAATATTTTGACTTGTATTTGATGTATTACAAAAATGTAATGGCTTGTATTGTAAACGATATTTGGAACTTGCTTTAAATAAGCGATTAGGGGTTGTTGACAATAATGTGTCATCATTTCAATATAATTTTACAGATTTGATGACAGGAATACTGCTATTTCTTAGACAACGCATAGTTGTGACTAGTAAACCAGTATATTGCATTCACGGTGTTTGTTGCAAGTGCTTATAAAACGCAATTTGTAGCTTTGATTGTTAAATTAACAGTTTAAACATGTGTAGTCAGACGTTTGGGTTAATACTTACTAATTAAATTTTACAGTTCCAATCAATACGGGCGTTTGCTGTCTTTTGTTATTTATTATTGGATAATGTCCGAGCCACCGGAGCTTTTGACGTTTTAGGACTTGACGCTCGTCCTGTGACCTTCTTGAGTGATCCAACCCGCTTCGAGTTGAGCTGAGGCTCTGTTTGTCTCTTAGTTACGGGCTTCTTGTCACCTGTCGTCGAAGACGATGATTCGGTTTCTTCTTCGTCTTCGTGTAAGCGTTCCAAGTTAAATTTTCCCGTGGATGCACTAAGGTGGAGGTCTTCTAATTCTCGCGACCTTCTACGACCCTTACCCTTGGCTTTTGACATTTTGACTGAAATTTTAAAGAAGTTTATAACACGCAATAAATGTTATCACTTAAACACCATGCCATTTATAAATATGTCAATTTTCTGAACATATAAATATGTCAATTTTCTGGACATATAAATTAGCGGGCAGTATGATGAAAGCTGTGACATAAACCCATTCTTAACCCATTCGTGCCTAGTGTCTAGAAAAAAAGGCCTTGGCAAACAGCGAAGACCCAGATGGGACGCCGCAGGATGCGGCGTCTCATCAGGGTCTGCGCTGTTTGCTTAAAGGAATTTATGTAAGAAATATTCTAAATATAGATATAAATATACTAGACATCCTTAATTTTGGAAATAAATTCATCCAATTTAGAAGGATGGGAGAGTCCACTAGGCATAAATGGTTTAATTCTAAGAACGTCTAGGCAATAGCATCCTTGAAGCATGCAGATATTCAAAATTTAGAAATAACATGTAGTCCCGAGTTAACATTCCCAATGAAATCGGCAACCTCGACATTTGCGGTGACATTCAAGAATATGGTATACACCATTTGTTACTATTTTCAATATAATCTACCAGTACGTTAAATAACTTATTTGTTGTTATTACTTATTAAACCCCTCCAAAATATTTATATCAAATTAACATCTTAAAGGAGCTTATTCACTGCTGATATCAATAAGCACCTTTTTCAACGGTATGTCCGTATGCGAGAGAAGCTGAAATGGCTGACATATACGTTACGTAAAGCATTAACGTTTGGAAAAGAACACGCAGAATGATTCAAGGTGCCGAGTGAAAACAAGGCCGTTGTAAGACTCCATTAATCTCTCCCCGACCGCTAAGGGCTTTAAACACAGTTTTAGCTAATGGATTGGGAATCAATCATACAAGTAGTAATTTTCCCCTGGGCCCTTCTAACGACAATACAAATTTTATGGCAAGCGGTTCGACGCATAATCCCCAGAAACTAGGTTTCTCATGAGAACCTAGGTTCTCAGAATGAGAACCTAGGTTCTCATGAGAACTATGGTTCCCAAATGAAATCTTGGGTTCTCATGAAAACCTAGCTTATCAGAGAGAACGACGCGAAAAGCTGTCGAGAACCTAGGTTCTTGTAAAAACCTTGGATATCAAACGAGAACTTAAGTCCTCAGAATGAGAACCTAGGTTCTCATGAAAACCTAGTTCCTCATGAGAACCTAAGTTATATGTGTCTATGAGAACCTAGGTTCTTATGAAAAACCTAGTTTCTCATGAGAACCTAGGTTCTCTAGCGTAAACCAAGGTTTTCAAATGAGAACCTAGGTTCTCATGAAAACCTAGTTTCTCATGAGAACATAGGTTCTCATGAAAAACCTAGTTTCTCATGAGGACCTTGGTTCTCATGAGAACCTAGGTTCTCATGAAAAACCTGGTTTCTTGGGATTTCAAAAACCTAGTTTCTCATGAGAACCTAGGTTCTCATGAGAAACCTGGTTTCTTGGGATTTCATAAACCTAGTTTCTCATGAGAACATAGGTTCTCATGAGAACCTACATGAGAAACCTTGTTTCTTGGGATTTTGCGTCGAACCGCTTTCCATAATTAACCTCAAGTTGTCTCCCATTGCTTGGTACACGCTTGCGTCATATGTGTAGAATGATAAGAAATAGACGTGAAACAGTGAATGTTACTCCCCAAGAACATTTTTTTAACTATGTTCAGACAATTCTAAGTAATAATCAACGAAACTTGTAGGAATCTTCTTGAGGAATGAAATAAGTAGAGTAATCGGTCGACATTAGTCTGAACACGTTAATAAAAAATTAAATGTATATGAAATACATCTTTTATGGTTAATATTATTTTGAGACTAAAAATTGAAACCAATTCAGATCAATCGTTACATAATTCATTGTTACAGCATTAAATGAGTTTCAGATATTCAGTTCCCTTGTTCGGGCCTCAAACGACTGTACGGTACAGTTTTCTATTTTAGTATGTCTGTGATATAGTAAGCTATCATTATGGTATAAATAGAAGTTTAATCTCTATTGATAATGTGTAATAATGTATTATTCAATCGTAAGATATCGGCCCACACTGCAAGAAAAACTTATGCACTAAAGACTTTGCAAACATATTTCAATAACTTGAGATGAAAAATAACGGCATGTTTTCATTCTGTCCAGCCCGCAAATAATCATATGTAAACCCCATTGATCCTGCGCCCTAAATAATATGTGTCTCGTATTCCAAACGAGCAAGTTTACGCCGTCCGACGCGTAATTCTGGAAACCTAGGTTCTCATGAGAACCTAGGATCTCATGAGAACCTATGGGTCCCAAATGAAAACCACGGATTTAGTATTAAAGACGCATAATCCCAAGAAACTAGGTTTTTCATGAGAACCTAGGTTCTCATGAGAACTTAGGTTTTCAAATGAAAACATAGGCTTTCATGAAAACCTAGGTTCTCATTTGAAAACTTGGGTTCTTGAAGATATGTGCAATCTTCAACGAGAACCTAGGTTCTCATTCTGAGAACTTTCATTTTGAGAACCTAGGTTCTCATGAGAAACCTAGTTTCTTGGGGTTACTCGTCAAACCGCTTGCCGTAAAATTTCTACTGCTAACAACAGGTATATGCAAATACGGTTTATTCTACATGTACTATTTAAAAATAGAAATCGAAAGTGGTTTTGGTTTCTTTCATAAACATACGCATGTTCTTCTCCGTGTACAATAATTACCATTTTCATCCGCCATGTCGGAAAGAAGCTGTTCAGGTATGGGGATGCCGTGCTTCTTCCAGTATTTTACAAGATCCCGAAATCCTGCTGCATTGACGTCTTCAGCTGAAATAGGAAGTTCAGATGGTTAATCTACCATAGAACCGTAACATCATTAAACCAAAACGACTTCTGGTGCTACACCTACTACAACAAGAACATCATCAACAACAACAATTACTACTACTACTACTGCTACTTATCATACTACTACTACTACTACTACTACTACTACTACTACTACTACTACTACTACTACTACTACTACTACTTCTACTACTACTACTACTACTACTACTACTACTACTACTACTGATTCTACTTCTACTACTACTTCTACTACTACTACTACTACTACTACTACTACTACTACTACTACTACTACTACTACTACTACTACTACTGCTACTACTACTACTACTACTACTACTACTACTACTACTATTACTACTACTACTACGACTACTAATACTACTAATACTACTACTACTACTACTACTACTTCTACTACTACTACTACTACTACTACTACTACGACTACTACTACTACTACTTCTACTTCTACTACTACTACTACTACTACTACTACTACAACTACTACTACTACTACTACTACTACTACTACTACTACTACTACTACTACCTCTACAACTACTACTACTACTATTACTACTTCTACTACTTCTACTACTAGTACTAGTACTACTACTACTACTACAACTACTACTACTATGACTACGACTACATCTACTTCCACTACTACTACTACTACTACTGTTACTACTACTATTACTACTACTACTACTACTACTACTGCTACTACTACTACTACTACTACTACTACTTCAACTACTTACTACTACTACTACTACTACTTTTGTTTTACTTCTTATTCTACTATTACTATTATTACGGGCAAAAGCCGGGCGTTGACCGTTCATACATATGGAAATTTAGACATAAAATAACACATAAGGATGAATCTCAAAAAAATTTGCCACGCGACATATATTTTCGCGATGCTATTTATGACCTTGAACAAATAAAACACACTTTGACATTTGCTAAATCACATGTAAATACATACCTCAGGAAAAAATATACAAATGACATCATAATTGTGTAGTGAATCGCACTATTCTCGCATTGTATATTTTTCTCCGCTACATACACCGTTTAAGAATTAAGTCATTACCGAATTATCTCCCCTGAATACTTATCATGTCCATGTTCTCTCTCATAGACTGGTTCACAGTCACTACATATAGTGACAGTCTTTACAAAACAAAATTTTTTGTAAACATAACCCGTCTTAAATGTATTGCCCAAATCTCCGATTTCTTTCGAATTTATTTGCTTTGATCTTTTCGATATCTTATCTCGATATCCTGACAAATCACAAACGCATGTGCAAAAATTATTTGTTTTACACATTTTAGTTGGCATCTGTATTTTTGCAGAATTCTCGCGGTATTTCAATAACGACACCCTACTGTTTACTTGTCAGAATTCGTGACGCATTTTCCATTCGCTCTCACAAAGCAGTGTTACGTGTGATCATAAGCAAAATTCTAGGTAAGTTGTGGTTGTTATCCAACAGAAAAACATTAATTCACAAAATTCAACGATATTCCGATGTAACTTTTTTGTCTTTTAGCTTATTTTAAGCGTATTTACACCTCGTCTGCTCGCACTTTGCCGATATCCCAAAAGGTTACATATCGCTATATAAAGTTTAGGCCTAAAAGCACAAAATCTAATACCACTGGATTTTCGTAACAAAATCTTTTGTAACACATCTTCCAGATTCGAAATAAAAAACAAACAAACAAACAAACAAGACATAAATTGTCTGCATCATTTAATGATTTATCAGATTTTAAGATATTTGTTGGTTTTCCGTTTTAAGAAGTTGTTCTGCCAATGCAAGAATGGGCATCACACAAGCCATTCTATCGAGCAAAACTGACAGTTTTGGTTTCCAGAAATCAACAATGGAGGGATTCCTGAATTATCAAAGTTTCCAAGCTATGCACACAGTTATTAGATGTGGTGATCGTGTTTATTGGGTCTGTTGCTTTTAGAACTTGGATGGAACATGTGTGAACTTTTATAGAACTTTGAAAAGTCTATATCTCTGTATCTATTAACACAAATCAGCTATGACATTATAAGATCAGATGTGCAAACAAATTTACAATTTGAAGGCAATTATGCTGAAGAAATGTGAAGGTTCCCATGCAAATTTTGTCTGTATATCGAAACGTGTTTGCCATTATATGTCAAACTAGTAATACAAAACTTACCACAAGTATTTAAAAGCACTAAGTACCTGTTGTGATAATTTTTAGTAAGACAGTGTAATTCTAAACAGTAGCAAATAGATTGTTTAGTTTATGCATCATGCAATTTAGATGATTTCCTTTCTATTATGTAATTAATAAATCGGTTGTTACTTGTTGTTCCACGATAAATGTTTTATGTGCTAGTGCAAAACCATCATTGTTTATTTTGTAAAAGGTAATAAAATGTTGCTTCATTGATTTCACAGTTTTTCAAAAGATAACATCACTTTGTAATTTCATATACGTAAATATTCTTGTAAGTTGATGACAGTGTTTTAGTATTACTTATTGTGAAACTATTATTTTATGTGCAAATAAATGATGTGAAGTGTTTTGTATCTCCACACAATACCACATACCTTTTTATGTATTTACTGAATATATATATATATACTAGAATCATTTACATGCTTCATGCAGCTTAGCCAAGAAGGACAATGACTGACATTTAAATAGGCTCATATGATTACTGATAATCTATGTTTTATTGTATGTGTTATTTGAATGTTAAATTTAAAAAATATGCATGATATAACATTATGTTTATTTGCATTCAAATTGTAACTATACAACTCGAACTAAGTATGCAGTTTAGACTGTGATTTATGAATTGCTACAAAATGGCTAGTTTTTTAGTGGCGAAACAATTTAAACTATTCGACATTAGTTTGCGAAAGAAAATTAGAACCCTGCAAGATACAATATCATACTTGTATTTATTAAATATTTTAATTGCAAAACAAGTATGCTGTCATTCTGTTCCACATAATTATACATTGATAATCAAAAACAAGAGCTGTCACCATAGGATGACTTTTGTCCCCTATAAACACTTGATAGAAGTTATGAGCTTTTTTCGAAACCTAAACGCAGATTTCGAAACCTTAACACGGACCCTAAGTTCAAGGTCAAGGTCACAGGGGTCAAAACTTGTGTGCGTATGGAAAGGCCTTGTCCATATACACATGCATACCAAATATGAAGGTTATATCTCAAGGGACATAGAAGTAATGAGCATTTTTCGAAACCTAAACGCAGATTTCGAAACTTTAACGCGGACCCTAAGTTCAACGTCAAGGTCAAAGGGTCAAAATTTGTGTGCGTATGGAATTAGCATTTTTCGAAACCTAAACGCAGATTTCGAAACCTAAACGCGGACCCTAAGTTCAACGTCAAGGTCACAGGGGTCAAAATGTTTGTGCGTATGGAAAGGCCTAGTCCATATTCACATGCATACCAAATATGAAGGTTATATCTCAAGGAGCATAGAAGTTATGAGCATTTTTCGAAACCTTAACACAGATTTCGAAACCTAAACGCGAACCCTAAGTTCAACGTCAAGGTCACAGGGGTCATATTTGTGTGCGTATGGAAAGGCCATGTCCATATACACATGCATACCAAATATGAAGGTTACATCTCAAGGGACATAGAAGTTATGAGCATTTTTCGAAACCTAAACGCAAAGTGTGACGGAAAGACGGACATACGGACAGACAGACGGACGGACAGTCCGATCACTATATGCCCTCCTACCGGGGGCATTAAAAGAAGACATTTAGCTGTGTTAACATTTTCCCAACAGTAGATATCATTCTGCTGATTATGTCTGTAGTACACTGACGAAAGCTCCAGGTATGGCTTTTAATACTTAGTCAGTGGGTGTAATTTGACAGTCTAAAACTTATTGGCTTAAAAAAATCCTGTCAATCAAAATTGATTTGACACATCACATTATTTTTATTATGTTAAATCAGTGTATGCTACATTCAACTGCCTTAGCAAGCTGTGAAGTTGAATTGAGACATTTGATGAAACCAACTGTTTCCTGGGTAGGACCAGTACTTAGTGTCGTTAGGGCGATCTGAAGAATGCTCCCACTTAAGGGATCAATAAAGAGACCTCCCAGTGACTAAGACAGTAAGCAGACACCATATCCACTATACCGCAGCCACTGAACCAGCTTTAAATTCATGCGGCTTGAAAAAAAAAAATTATACGATGCTATGTCTTAAAGAACATGTAACTTATTTGAAGATTGAATTTGTTGGATGCATTACTTTATTATTGAAACAGTTATAATATTTTGAACACAATAATGTCCATATATTTATTAAAAATATATGGTTATCAAAAAAGCTTTTGCCCGTAAATTAGGTAGCACCTATAATCATATTATTGCTATTAATGTAAGTTCTATGTCTATTACAATTTCTATTACTAAACTTTAATTTCCAACTGTATGTGACTCATTGTTACACATCGTAATCTGTGCGAACACGGTCTGGATTGTATAGCTCTATTACAAGAAATTATCTTAACAAATAGTGTGCGAAATTTCTACATATATTTTAATTACGTATAATATTCACTACTTACATATGCAGCATTTCACTAATTTTAATAAAGTTAAATAATTATTAAGGGAGGCCACTCTTTCCAGATTGCGAAATCTCGACTATGATAGTCCGCCCCTTTTGGCGCCTTTTCAGTCGTTAGTTAGTATTTATCCGGAGCGGACGTTTGTTTTTTGTTCTTCTTTGTTCGATAAAAATGGCGGATACTTGTGCGCGTCCTAAAGAAAAATCGTCAAAAAGCCTTACTATACAGACATATGCAGCATTGATATGTATATATGAACGTTTCCTCAAATATTTTCATATTTTCACATACATTAACAGACTTCAAGTCAGAAAACAACAGTTTGGGGATGTATGTATTTAATACTTTCAAACCTTTGAAATAGTTGATCTTAAAATATTTAAATATCGACTGGTAATAATATTGTTCGTTAATAACCGTATTGCGCATGAGTATTAGTACTAAAAAGGCGTAAGCAATAACAAGCCGTTTAAATAGGCTGTCTTTTTGTTTTGAAGTTGTTTCTTAAACGGCAATCAGAAGAACACACGTTTATTGCTTGGGTGTGTGGTATTGTATCATCGATTTGTTCAACGATTAACGCTGCCTCGCACGAGCCTGCACGTTCCCTACGACAAAGTTAAGGTAGGTATGTCAACATGGGCGTCATGTGTGAAATGCGCATTCATCGCAGTGGCAGACCAAAGTATGCTTTGCAACACTTTATTGTTTATTATGTTTGCTATCTACTGGTTTATGTCCTAATCGGAAAGTACAATATTTGCTTAGCCTTCTTAATGCATTTATCCATGTTTATCCTTTACGTCAATACAGGTCAACAAAATCCGGTGCATTTCAAATGAAGGATATTGTATTCGTTTGGGATTACATTATCGCAGTCATTTTAAGGCTGTCGAGCTTTTTCAAATGCCCACGTTTACATTTGACGCATTTTAGTCCAACATGGGCTATATGAGTGCGATTCAGTACTGGTGGCTCTTGTTGTTACCAAATGTGATATATGCAGCCCATATCGGCTGCTCGTCATAGCCCCATAACTTGTTTTACTGTAGTATTCGAAATAGACACACTCTTAACATGTAAGATATTATTATTAACGTACACGTGCCGTGCAACAATTCTGATGCGTTAATCTAAGTCATTGTAAAAAGGTTACTCTTACAGTCATTACTGAACTCAAAAGCGCAAGATTTACAACCTAAAGGGTCCCATGTCGGCCTCGTTTATCGTGCATGCTGGTAAGGTCCCATATATTGCATCATTGATAAAGAATACGCGTTGTGTGGGTGCGTGTGCGCGTGCGTGCGTGCGTGTGCGCATGTGTTTGCGTGTGCGCATGCGTGCGTGTTTGTGTGTGTGTGCAGAATAAAATTGTAAATATGAAGCTTCTCATAAAGCCATATAAACAGAAGTGAATCAATACAGGTTTGAACAATTGTACATGAATATTTGTATATTTAAAATTATTATTACGATATATCACAATATAAATATGCGATATACATGTAAGTGTGCAATCGCTTATTTAAAAGTTGTCAGCTTATAAAAGATGCGACACTATTACTGCACTGCTTATATGTCGGAAAATGGTTCTAAGTACACATCATTAGAGTGTGCTCACGTTTATCGATTATTATATGTCTTCTAGGATGTGTAACAAATAAATTGAAACCAGAAGGGACATGTTGACATGTGAGTCAAAACATGGAAAAATTGCTTCATAAAACCACTATGAGGCTTACTTGTTGATGTTTAAACAAAATTGAACATCTTAAAATATGTCGTTGCCGTTTTTTTTTTTTTTCAAAGCAGTTATCCAATAGAGCTTCAAACGGATTAATAATGAGAACTCGTATGCAGAGTAGTAGCAAACATCCAATGTAGCCTATGTGCGATTAGGACAGGACCCAAATGCAGAACATATTGGTCCATCGTAGATGGCGTGGGCAAAACTCTTAGGGGGACCCAAATGTATTGATATTTATGATAATTTTGGCTGCTGAATATAACACTCCAAATGAAGTATTTAAGATTAATCAGACTTAAACAAACGATGGAAAAGAATGAAATACAAGTAATTTGAATTGGTTTCGGTTTTACAGATTTTTTATTTTGAATAAAAATACTCGAAAACGTCGGTACAAAATTTATCTGTATACAATTATAGTCGCATTTAAGTATTTTGAAAACAAAACTATAATTGTTGACGCGTAAAATAATATTGACGCAAATAAAAACGCAGGCTACAATGCACAGACAGCCAAGTACGTCACTTCTATATTGGCATTCCTTATTTTGACGCAAATCACAATTGACTAGTACAATAAACACGCCGCCTAACGCGCCATTGTTAGCTATTGACTGTACTAATTAGAAGACTTAATTAATACCTAATTAGCCCCATTGTTTTGAATGATTTACGATTTACTCGCGGTTTTCAATTCAGGCCTGTGTGTGCTTGAGAAATTCGATCGCCGCAGACTTGCGCTACGTGCGCTAGGACTGGTATGAAATATCATTTATACTTAAACTAGCTTCTAAGTGTTATGCCCATGTCCTGGGGCTAAGATCAAGATGCATCGTATCGGTAATAAAATATGGTTACGACGTGCTTACCAATTGATAGAAAGCGGTTAAACTAGGTGAAATACGATGGTAATATTTTTACATAAAACTTGAGTCATCGTGAACAAGTAGCGAACCGTTATTTCATACGCAAATATAATGCGTTAAAGCCATGGCAATGCCCCAAACTCATTACGGGAATAAAATACAAACAACCTCGTTTAGAGTTTACAATTTTCCTTATGTTTTACACCAATTAATTTTTACCCTCAGCACTCAGAAAATTTTGCAAGTAGGAGGATGTATATCGAGAGATTATTTTAGTTAAGCGTTTACATATTTATAAGAAATACTTTTATACAATTACTCAATTTAAAACACACCTCACGAAACGCATAGTCTATTCTTCAACTATTGAATGCATTTTACTTGTTGTGCGAAGTGTCGTGTTTTAGTAAGTTGATGAGAGAATGTTCGATTAAGTATCGCACTAATTGACAAACAATATCAGGAAATTGCAAGAAGTAAACCAATGATTGCTTTTGAAACATTTCGTGAACGATTTTTGTATAGTTATCTCTCTCATTTAGAAGCAAATACTGACCTATGAGATAAAAATAAGGTAAAACTAATGTTAAATTCGAATAAACGTGTTTTAATCTGATTTCGAATAATTGTTTATGTAGTTTTATGTTGACATGTTTAATCGCAAAACTGATTTGCAAAATGGACAAGTAATCATTTTTTCTATAATCTCAATCGAATAATGAATGGAGTATCAATACTCTTAACCAAGAATACGCTTAATCACTTGGTAAAAACTCAGTATAGTCAATTTACTCCTGAAACATGACTAGCTACCGCCTGATAAAAAATATATAGCAAAATTTAATAGATCACTATGTTTCAACATGTAAGATGATCAGTAGACACGATTTCGCAGAAGATTATAATGGAATTAATCGCATAAAAGCAGTTCAATCTATAACCAATAAAGAATGTGTAACCCCTTTAATTAAATACACTTACATTGTTGCATGTTCGGTATTGATCTCGTACGTGTGACATGAGTTTATATCATATGCACCGATTTTGTTTGATCATTTAAGCATTACATGCGCTGCGTATTGTGATCAATTCATGCATTATTATAAATGTTCCTGGTTTAGCTTTCTTAAGAAAACTTATCCAGTTTTGTATTTGTCTGTAATACGCTTTGCACATGTCAAAACTGATACCACTAGATAAAGGTGTGAATATATTTAGAACAAATGTGATTGTCCAAAACGCGTGTAGGTCTTTTGAAAATTATCTACTCATTTTGATCGGTCTGTCTAGCATTTACGACCCCATATCAATTGACTTTCTTCGTGCGTTGACCTGTAAAATCAGTAATGCTTTTATCATGATAATATTCATATCATATACAATTCAAATATTCAAGATTTTTTTCCTACATGATATAAAATACGTCGGGTGGCAACACATGCACACATTGCACATGCCTGTACTGTAAATATTGTAAAAAAAAATTCTTAATGCAAAAACAAAAAGGAATGCTAAACATGCGATTCATGTTTAAACATTAAAGTCGTCTAGCTATGTTTGTTCCAATATTGCCTAAGCCTGATCGCCACATTCGCCAAAGAATAAAACGCACACAATACCTTATTTAGCTCCTTAAAAAGAATTCAGTGGTGTTCATTTTAATTTATATATTTATGTTGATCTAGTAACAATTGTATTAAATTTACATTGCCTTTTGAATGATTCGCGATTATTACAAACCAATGTGTTCTTTCGTTTATCAGGGGTTAAACCCGATTAAAATACGTTTTTATCTCCGATAGTTAATGTCGAATATCTACATGCATGGTATCAGACAATTGACAGCTGTCTTATTTTAATTGTCTTTTTTAAGATAACTCTTGATGCACAGCATAGGTTAAGCGTGTCTTTTTCATGCGATATTGAAGGATAAACAGCAAGGGCAGACCAACTCGATGGCACAAGGATACATTTACAAAGGGGATCTCGTCTTAAGTCTAACACTTGTGCAATTTATAAACAAAACTCGAATTCCTGAAGAATTTTAATTGATTGCTCGGCCTTTTTATCAGCGCTACTTTTTACCCGGATTTGTGTGTGCAAACATACTTCAAGTGATACATCTAGGTATAAATTGCATTATCTGATATAGCGATAATTAAATTGAACCATTTTTAAGTATTAAGTTATAATATGAAGGGAAAACATAAATAATGACTTTTGTTTTCGAAATTATTGGGCTTGCAGCAAGTTTAAGCATGTTCTGCTGAACATGATAAATATATAAATCCTAATAATTATATTCAAGACCTGCAATAAAATAAATGCGTCCGTAATTATATGATCGTCTGACAATATTAAAAACACAGACTGACAAAAATTATTAAATTGATATATCAGCGGTTGTGTTGACCAACTTAAATATATCCAATAAAGAACAATCATTACTATGACATGTATATATATATATATATGTATTTAACATGTTTACGAACTTTTCGGTGTCAATAGTAAGCATCGCGTAAGCGTACCTTCCTGCGATCCTTTTCCACATCCCTGAACTCTCAGGCGACTCATTCGTCGCCTCATGGCCACGTATTCCGTCGAGTTCGACATCTAATTTGACGTCAACCAAATCTTTATGTAATGGGAATCTAACGTACACGCTTGCACCAGTTGCGTTAATTAAAGTTGTAGCTTTACTGTCCGTTATATTCAAATACGAATTTTATCGGCTCAAAATGTCTTATTTTTCTTTATAAAAAGTAATTTAAAGGTTCTACTTTATGTGTCTAATTTAAGTAAAGAACTGTTCTGTTTATATAACCTCTTAAGTTAAATTTACTATTACAATATTCAATAACTATTTTTTCTCTAAAATTCTCCGTTAATGTGTTGTACAGTCTGAGAGATAAAACACAACTGTTGAGACACAAAATGATTTATGACGTTAAAACACTGGTATTACATTTCACAAACACGCGGTATTGAATTTCATAAACACGCACCTACCCTTTTAACCCATGTTTTTCACTTCTTCCGTTTATTGAGTTAAAACAAATACATAAAAACGATTCATTCGAATTGTATTGCGTAGCCAATACGTCCTTCCATATTTGCAACAAAAACTTAAGCTATTTTAACTGCAAAATTATTGAGCCCGACTCACATATACAACTAAAGTGATAAATTGTCTATTTGCCTCTGTTTTCATTTATATTTATTTACAAATCGTTTATAAAAATCGAGTGCACAAATTAAAAGTGAACATGTTTTTAATTTGATGCTGTATCGGGAATTTCACGTGCGTACCTGGCAAATAAATCTGAAAGCTACATAACATTTAACCTTCTTATTGTTAAAGTGCATATGTTTTGATATAAAATTCTCTATTATTTACATTTACGTAAACGTAAGGACTGTTTTTATAACGCAGGACCCATTGATATGTTAATACTATTTTACTGTCAAATAGTATACGGTTGTTTCCTAATTGTTTCAACATGATAATGAAATATTTGATAATCTTCGATCCCAGCATTACAGTTGTGTAACGAAATATTGTAAGGATTCCGATAATAGACTAAACGTTTTTGAGTAAATGCTGGTGCTATTATGTTATTACTTGACATTCTTTTTCATTAATAATTACGAATTCACATAAATAAATGTTTGCAAACATTGCTATGCATGCAAAGATTTTATGGAATAATCCTTCATATATTTAATTAACGAAGTGCATTGTAGAGTGCATTAAATAGACTTCAGAAATCCCCAAATGCTAACAACATGAATATGCAAGTATACGTGCATAAAAATCATTACATTTCTCATTAAACATTCGATAGCCAACATGTTATGTTGCCCGTTTCATTCTGTTGGCTTATATTGTGAACTCTCAATTGATTAGACTTGGGCATTGATACTTTAATGACCCTCTGACTGTCGTAAATTGTTATTGAGCACCTTGTAATTATATCCGCCATTATCAGCCGAGTGGATGGTGATGTCTTAATCAGTAAAACCCGTAGTAAATGTTGACATTGCTACTTACGCACGTTGAACTTTTTGAAATGTAGTTCAAGAAACTTAAATAAAAGTTACATACAAGCAGTTTAAACACCAAATGCTTTGCATTGTTAGTTTTCATGTATATGCGTAGGTTGTGCACATGTGTGTTTTAGTACATGTTTGTAATTGTTTTGCATCGATTCATTGACATTAATATTAAATGAACGCATCAAATAAAACGGTGTTTTTTTTAAAACGAAGACTAAAAGTACGCCAATTTATTTCGCCAATTTATTTTTGTCTGTAATTTCGCAACGAACGGTAAACTCGTATAATGTCAAAGCTGAAAAATGTAAATATCAATAAAACTCGTGTGTTGAAAACGCACTCAAATAACAACGTCATGTATTACGACACATTTCAATCTCTAACCCATTTATGTCTAGTGGACTCACCCATCCTTCTCAATTGGATCAATTAATTTCCAAAGTTAGGGATTTCTAGTATACTTATTTCTATATTTAGAATATTTTTTTACAGACATTCATTTAAGCAAACAGCGCAGACCCTGATAAGACGCCGCATCATGCGGCGTCTAATCTGGGTCTACGCTGTTTGCCAAGGTCTTTTTTTCTAGACGCTATGCATAAATGGGTTAAATACAGGTAACAGACTATTGGCAGTTTTTTAAAGTTTAATCAAGTCATAAAATGTCATAACTGTACATATTGAGAATCTTGATGGATCAACGAATTACCTAAGATGTGAGTAAAGAGCTGCTTACGACCGACTACGCAAAAGCACAATTGAAATATAACCCGAGTCCTGTCATAGGTTATTCAACGTTTACCCTTACAACACGAGCGAAGTCTATTTAGTTGATGTACTGTATATTACTTTTTCATAAGCGTTGTTTTTGCATGGTTAAAACTTTCAACAATGATCGTAACAATTCTCATTTGCAAATCCGTGTGCAGTTTACTTTTATTATAATTGTAAACACAGAAGTCTAACTATTAGCCAACCTTAACCCATTTATGTCTAGCGTCCTGAAAAAGGACATTGCAAACAGCGTAGACCCAGATGAGACGCCGCATAATGCGGCGTCTCATCTGGGTCTGCGCTGTTTGCTTAAATGAATTTCTTTATGAAATATTCTAAATATAGAAATAAATATACTTGACACCCCTAATTTTGGAAATAAATTGTTCCAATTTAGAAGGATGGGAGAGTCCACTGGGCATAAATGGGTTAATAACCTTTGCTTTGGATAGTGTTTGTAGTGTTGTACTGGCGTAACCAGCAAATCGTGATTTGAGAGCTACACTATACCATCGGGGTATGTGCTATATCGGCCGATAATTCCTTTTCGGCTTTCTTTTTTTTTTAATAAATGGGCCATAGTTATTTCATTATTATTCACTAGTAAACAATAAAACTCTCAACCCGGAAGCTAGTTAATATGCTTAATAGGCGTGTATGTTTGTATGGGATCGTGATATTCCGTAGACGTTGCAATAAGTGTTTTATTGTCGATATTGTATGAGTTGTATGCACTATTTAATCCATCGAACGACATTACGAAACCAGTCTTAAAATATAATAACCTATTTAAGAATGTAGATATCTGAAGTCAAAGGTATAAAATTCAGAAATTACATTTAGAAAAAAACTTAGACACTGTCGGTGTGCCAAAATTTTGTACTTTGTACAGCAATGAGTTTAGTAAAGTTAAATAAATCACAATTTGGAGATATATTCCTTGATAGTGTTACAAAAAAAAGCAGTAAGCATGAGCATGCATTGTTGTTTCGCATAATTTCAGTTGATCGATAGACATCATAACTGTGTTAACTTCCCAGTTGTCTTGAACAAATACATGTAGGTGAAGCTTATTTTATCATTCTTTTGAACACTTTTATGTCTGATGAATGTGTTAGCCCAACGAAGATTTTCCATGTGTTTAACTTTTACAAGTACAATATTGACTGGATACTTCTATACATATTGTATTATTACCCCTTAAATAATAATTCAAATATAAAGTCACTTGGACGATGCTTAGTCAGAGAAAGCTGGAAGAATTGATACATGCTTACATTGATGTTGTTAATTCTTAGGCTATTTAAATTTGCATCTATATACCTATCATGAATGTTTGAGTACACGTACGTGCAAATGTTTAATTGACGCATTATACCAACGTTGGTTTTTTTATGATACATTTTTTGTCGTAGTTTTGTAAATAAAATTACGAAGCTTTTATTTTCTATATAATTTTACAGTTCTTGTATTCACAAGTCAACATTTTTAATTCATTAAGCAAAATCATACAGAAAGATTTGCGTAACTTAAACTTATTTTCTCGTTTTATGAACTGATTAATTTTAAGTTTGAACAGTCAAAAAATAAAAAAAGATATCAATTCACAAAGGCTAGATCTGAAGTGAACACCCAATTTAATGAATATGCACAGCGAGTCCATGCGTTTCAATGTTTATTCAAATAGCGATATTTAGTTATCATAAAAGGATTAATGTTTAACATTTACGCTTGCATTACCAACTATAACAACCAAACATGTTTGAATCATTCACCTCGCTTATCTACTATGAACACCAAAATATAAAATATGATATCTCCATTAGTTTACTCGAGTTAGCTTTAACATGACAGACGCCAGCTAATAAAGTCGCAATAAATTTACCTACCAGTAGGCTGACTATTAACCATAAAATGCAATTAACTCTAACGGTATTGTGCCTAAAAGAAAATTATATGACCTATACACTTAAACCATATAAAAAGTGATAGCACATGTATAGCTGTGCATACTTATAATGGCTATGTAAACCTGATATCTTTCGTTGACATTTGCTTTCCCACTGAGTGTCCGTTTCTGTCGTGCAATGTCTGTAGTAAAACGATTACATCAGTAATTTGAAAGACCATCATTACTGTGACACAGTTTGGTTCGTAACGGAGACACATCTTACAATCTGAAACGGGGGTTTAATGCATGTGCGTAAAGTGTCGCCCCAGATCAGCCTGTGCAGAAAGTATCTGCTTAGCAAAAATCCAGTTTAGGCGGAAAGTGTCGCCCCTGGTCAGCCTGTGTAGACTGCATATGCTAATCTGAGACAACACTTTCACAAACAAATATTCAAATATAATTTTCAGTATTCGTTCCCATCCCTTATGTTTACACCACTGGACAATGTCACTTTAAAGACATTTTAGTTTGGTATATTAGGCTATATACATCGTGCTACTAGTGACCAAATTCGATAACAGAGCAAGGATTTGAATAAAAATTCTAGATAGCAACTATTCGATGTTGTTTCTATATATTAAAGTTCTTGGCCTTAATGTTTCAGAGAATTTACTTAACAATAATTTGTTAAATGTAAATATTATGAACAAACCCTTGTAGCGTCAGTTTTCAAACAAGGGCCATGATTTGATTACTCAGTGTAGAGCACCTCTGGATGATGTTACTCTCCAAGATTTCCCGCATATAGGTAAATATTAAACTGATGAACGCCGGTGAATGGTATTGGTGACCCCAGATGCATAACTGAACAAATTTACTTAAGACTTAAGATGATTAAACATTCCGATTTTAATGCAAAATGTCTCCAATCCAAGTAAATGTAACACTGATTTACCCCGTGGAATAGTCATTGTTGATCTCAGAGGAGTAACGTGCAAATGTATGATGGTACCTTCAAATGGAACCATATTCTAAGAGTAGAAATCAGGAGATTGTCAGTTTTACACGGGGAGGTTTAAAAAGAGCTTCTTCCAATACAATTAAATGTAAAATTGGTGAACAACGCGGCATGGACGCTGATGACCCGAGGGTCATTATAAATACAAACTTTGAAAAAACACCTCTCTATTATGTTCCAAAATCAGTATGCAAGCCATTTGCTTTGCGGCTTAAGACGACGTTTAAAGATTGTGTGTACGTATAACTGTGACCCCCTGGGTATGACCACTTTTTACTATAGATAAAACTTGAAACTTAAAGATAGCAAAACTTGAAAAAGGTAGTGGCCCTCTAGATGTCTCCGCCAACCAAACATGAAACTTATTGGTTAAATGGCCTTAGACAGATTTTTTTTCATTTTTTTTAAATATATGAGTCATGTTCTGAGAAAACTGGGCTCAATGCATGTGCGTACAGTGTTATCCTAAATAAGCCTGTGCAGTCCGCACAGGCTAATCAGGAACCACACTTTCCGCTTTTATGGTATTTTAAGTTTCAATGAAGTCCCTCTTTACCGAAAATCTTGTTTAGGCGGAAAGTGTCGTCCCTGATTAGACTGTGCGGACTGCACTTTACGCACATGCATTAAGCCCAGTTTTCTCAGAACGCGAATCATATATGTATGTATTGCGAACACAGTGTTTAACCGAAAAGCATAATTAGAACTAATTTTGTAAAGAACGAGCTAACAAAACTAAATATTAAATAAACCTATTGGCGGTTTCAGAGAAGATGTTTAATGTTTTCATATTTAAAACAGAGGTTTGGGCATCGTGAGATAATTAATCAACAGACCGGAACTATTTGAACAAGTTTCGTTAAGATCGTTCAATGAATACCCATCTGACGTTTTGGATAATTTTCTCTATGGGAGGATGCGATGTCGTTGAATGACCGACGTACGGATGGACGGATGACTTTTGTCAATTAATCATAAATCTCGCTACATGCACGTTGTAGCTTATAAAACTGTACTGTTTATACACAATAATGTGTACTTGAAAACGCACAGCACAGTAAGCTCGTTTTGAACACCAATTACCATCGTACGCATGTATACTCAAAATTATTGCGTAGAATGACTTCGCAATCACGTAAGACTAGCTTACAAAGCTTACATATATATATATTACTTATTTATTTATTTATATTATTTTTAACGAGATCCGATACGATAAAGTGAATACATATTTTAAAATGTATACGAAATTCAACATATGAATAAAAAGCATCTCTAGCTTACCTTCATGTGACCCCTTCCCACATCCTTGCACTCTCAGTCGACTCATTCGACGCCTCATAGCCATGTATTCCGTTGAGTCAGACATGGCGTCAACGTCAACAAATTCCTCACTTAATTGCAAACTGGCGTAGACGATTTTTCTAGGAGCGTTAATTTGACGTGTAATTGTATTGTCCGGTATTTGCCAACACGAATCTGATCGATAATTTGTTAATAATTAGCAATCAATTTTCCTTACATCAAACCTTAACAGTAAATGTAAATCTTACATCATTCTAAAAATACTTTCTTTTAAAACTGGTGTGCTACAAAAGGTTGAAAGATTAAACACAACCGCACAGACAAAACAAATTTATGACGCTAAAATTATATATATATATATATATATAGGCATTAAATTTCGCAAAAGCACACTTTCCCTTGAACCCATATCTTTGTCGACTGTCCATATTGTCTTAAATCGAATACATACATGCAATGTACTTGAAATTCATTTTTATTGCCAATACTTAGTTACTCGTTTGCAACAGCCACTTAAAACGCTTGTTTCAACAGCGAATACCTCTTATCTGAATCATAGATATGAATGAACTATTAAACTATCAACTTTTCCTCAATATGTATCTTAATCTTTCTTTAAATTGTTTTGCACAATTTTTATGCACCTTTTAAAAGTGAAAATGGTCAAACTTTAGGCGTTATCGGGAATTTATAGTGCGCACTTGTCAACATATCTGAAAGCTGAACTATAAACTTATCACTTTAAATGCACTAATTATAACAGTCGGTATAAGAGACTTTTGATACTGTTAACATTTTAAATTGAATAACGATTTTTTTTCACATTTAACTAATTTAAATGATGGTTTAATATCATAACAAAATATCAAAATATGCACTTGTGTTTATTTGACAACAACGAGTTTAAATTATTTCAATAACTATTGGAAATCATGGTTATTTGAAAACATGACTACACACATCCTTCAAATGTAATTACACTGTATGTCCATCGTAGTCAACATATTTGATCTACTTATAGCAAAGATAGTATAGCAATACTATAGTGTATGCCATAGGTAATTTGTGCGACTGCTTATCAGTTAAAATTTGGTCATTTTCACACAAATAATACAATCAATGCGTGAGGGGTTCTAAAAGTCCTAAGAATATACATAATAATTATTCGGTTCACATAACCCGAAAGAAACAAAAGTGTCATGTTAATATATGCGTTACATTTCGATAATACCAATGTTATAAACATGTACTTATATTAAATGTAATAGTTAAGGTAGACATTACAATTAAATCAATGTAAGTTTGTCAGTTCATATTTTTTACCGCCAATGTTAACTGTCAAATAACCAAAGAATTATCCTATATGAGTTTAATCTGCGAGTACTTTCATTGTCTATTGGTAAATGTATGCAAACTAAAAATGTACACACGAATATGCACTGGTTTAAAAAATGTCCACATGTAACATGCGTCAACTCAAATGCGTTGTTGTTTTACTTTCTCAAGGAAACATGAATACGTCATTTTATTGGCCTTTACTCTGAGCACTAATTTGATTAAGACTTCGTTTCAATACTTAAATGACCCTTTGACAGTCGTAAATTGTTATTTAGAACCATGAAACACTATCCACCATTATCAGGCGAGTGTTAGGCCTTGATTTAATCGTAAAAACCCGCTGTAAATCCTCCATGTTGACATTGTTACTTACGCACACTTTCTCTTGATAAGATAGTTAAAGGAACTTGCACACGAAGACAGAAAATTCGCGAAGTCATTATTGATATTCAAGCAGCAACCTAAGGCGATCGAGTAATAATTTTACTCGTACAATTTGAAAGCCAAAACTGCAAGAGCAATGGTATTATTATTCGGATCCCTCTTATTGAAAACACATACTAATAACAAATAAATTATACAATGTTTTTTTGCTACCATGATATTGCAAATGAAATTTATACGCGAACACTGCCAAGTAAAAAAAAGTTATATTTTATATTTAATGATCATGCACTAATTCGAACAGGCAAATCGCCTTTGTCTGACAATTCAAGCAATTATGTTGTTAATTCAGAACTATTTGTTTTAACTTAACATTATACAAGCGGTCTCGAACGTAAAATGTTGAGTTTGACAGCCACCCCCTTGCCATTACAATCAAAAGTAGAGTATGTATACAGTGTACGTATATGAGTTTTATTACGAATGGATAATTCATTTTCGGGGTTCTGTCTGATCGAGGGGTCATCAGTTTTCAAATGTCTAAACACCATATGCAATCACAAGCCATATCTGAATGCGATGTATATACGTAAAACAAATACGAAGAGAAGCAAACTCTTAAATTATGTAGAGCAATGTAAAAGATGTGTGCATTTACTTTTTCCGTTATAATTTTTTGGCTGTTTAGGCAGGTGGTATGTTGTATGGTAAAACAAAAACATCACCGCGCAATGTGTTAATTCTTGTTTTGATGCTAGTTTATTAACAACTTTGTATGTGATAAGTGGTGTGTTAAAAATTCGAGATTTGATTCACTTTCGCGGTCAAGACCTTGTATTATTAAAGAAAAATATTGAGATAAAACAACCTTTGTAACTTGTATAACGTCTATCTCTAGCACAGATCCCATTGCAAACCCAACAGTGACATTAACGCTTCTTTGTATAATTGCTTCTTCACTTAAATCAGCGTTAACAAATAATTTATATCGACATCTTAGAAAGAAAACCACTTTCATTTAACAAATTTAACAAAGCTTTACATTCACGACACAATGCTAAAGATATGCAGTGCTAGTAAATGCGTTTTAAGTTTGTTCAAATAATCATTAAGCCATATTTTATTTCCAACGTTCACCCTCTTATAAAATACTATAATAGCCGAACATGTTCGATTCATTTAGCTCACTAATCTTCTGTAAACACTGATAAAATTATAACATCTTCATTAACTCACTCGGGATCTTTTTAAGCTGACTGGCAAATTCGTGAACTATGTGTCCGAAATTCGGAGAGAATATCAAAAACACACTTCAACAATCTGACTCTAGAATCGTGCTATACACGATCTGTATGTAGATATATATATATATATATATATATATATATATATATATATATATATATATATATATATATATATATATATATATATATATATATATAGAGATATCAAGAACATTATAAAAGCTTCGAGTTAAAAAAAAACTTCAAAGCAAGTGCATTGACGAGCAAAATATTTCTGCTAATCGTCTGTTGCAATATTATTCTTGTCTCTATGAATGCCTCGTCTATCAGTCCACATGCAAGCTTAAATGTCCCTGTTCATAGTTTGGCAAAGTAACAATTTCAAGACAAATTAATATGTTCACTAGTAAATATGTGATTATATTAAGACAAGCGAAAATCAAATACTAATTCTGACTAAGAAAAGCTGTTCAAAACTTATGAGTCGCGTTCTGAGAAAACTGGACATAATCCATGTGCGTAAAATATCGTCTCAGATTAGCCTGTGCGGACTGCACTTTCCGCCTAAATTGGATTTTTGCTGAGAAGAGACTTATTTTAACGAAGAATGTCATAAATCGGAAAGTGTCGTCCCTGATTAGCCTGTGCGGACTGCACAGGCTTATCTGGGACGACACTTTACGCACATGCATTATGCCCAGTTTTCTCAGAACACGACTCTATAATAGTTCGTTTAATCGTTTAATAATAATCATCGATCGTTATACACCGTAGAATATTTAATACTTTTGTAAACTTTTTCTTCGACATTTTAGCAAGAACGTGTATTACCGACATAATTTTGATTATTACTACTTTCCGGATAAAAAAGCTAGCGTGGTGTAGTCGTGACCAGTAAGCTTTTGCTTTTAGACGTCCCGAGTTCGATTCCCATGGCAGACAATTGTTTTATTGGATTTTTCAGTTTTAATAAGATGGTTTTTAACTATTCGAAATTATTTTTTGTATATTTTTTAATTCGAAAATCTGTTAACAAGAATCTTGAATTAACATTTCTAAAAATGTATTTGAAAGTTCTTCGTTTCATTAGAACTAGACTTATATCTGACAGTTGAACGTGATCCCAGAGGTCTGGTTTGTATGTTTGATACGCTGCCTCAATATTACAGCAGTTCCGGACATTATTGTGCTCAGGAAAGGTTTTAAGGCCTTAAATCGCAATTTAAACCAGTGATGCTGAAAATATGTTTTTATTGCGCGTTACATTTCGTAAGACTATGCTAAACAAAGTATTTTTTAATTGATTGAATGCTGCATACATAAATTGGCCGGTAAGTCTTAGTACATACTTACAATTTTACTTTGTTATTCACATGAACACTTACCCATGGGCATAGTGAACGCAAGAAAACAGCTCTCTTTACAAAATAAAGCTGTTTGAACATAAAGATAATTTTCATCAATATATTTCACTTCACACAAGTGTTTTCCTTTCCGACTTCCTTGGAAAACTCTTTAAACAATTTCATTTTGACATGCATGTTTAAATTCTTTGTCTTCAATGCCCTTTTGCAATAAAAAAAATCGTTAGACCTAACTCACGCCTTTCTGTACAAGCAACTAAACACACACATTTCTGAACGTTTAAACGGTACTTTGCATTGTATCAGATTTAAGTGCCTTGACGTCACGAAAGACAACTCCAGCTTAAAACGACAAGAGCCATGTCACAGTTGTCTTTATTAGAAATGTGGGAAAAAAACACATTAATTTAGAATAAGTTAGTACACAAATCTCGACGTATCATAATTTGTAAACAGAAAGCCGTAAATGAACACACATTTCTAGTTTTGCTAAAAGTGTCTGCCATACATTCAAAATCTTTTAAGTTCATGCACAAGCAATAAAAAATCATTTATTTCCAATATGCTTATTGATGGCTATGCAAAGCGTTGTATAACATTTTGTATGATTGGATATTTTTTGTCATGTTAAAATCCTAAAATAGAGTATGCAGGTTGACCTTTGAATTCTTAATTTAACTAATAGAAAGCCAAGTCGAAGAAGGCGAGCATTACTATATCATGATTTTCGGGAAGATCTTTTATCTTTGTCGTAACTAAACATTACACGGATGATAAAATTAGCTATGTTCTTACTGTTGGCGTGTTAAACGAATATATCACACACTGATCGTTAAATAAACATAGATGTATATGCTAAACCATAGCATAACTACTGCAAGTATACGGTAAATAAGTATGGGGCGGCGCTTGTGAGCCGCCTAATTGCTTGGTACGCGACCCGATGTTGGGCGGACAGTGGGTAGGAATGAGCGTCGTCATCTTGCTTGGCGCGCGACCTGATGTTGGGCGAACAGTGGATGCTAATTAGCGATCTCGTCTTGCTTGGTACGCGACCTGATGTTTGGCGGATATTGGGTGGGAATGAGCGATGTCGTCTTGCTTGTCTTGGTACGCGACCTGATGTTGGGCGGATAGTGGGAGGGAATGAGCGATGTCGTCTCTGGGCAGGAGTCTGTTCTACCTTCGGCTCGCCCCATAGCTTAATATAAATCGAACCAATTATAGAATCCATCGAAAGCAAACATTTGTCCTAGCCAACAAGAAGATAATAATTTACGTATATTTTAAGAATCTGTAATGATTATTGTTTGATAAATTAAACAACATTAGTAGTACCATATTATATTTTTTTCTTATAAGTGAAACAAAAACCCTGATTTTTGTCCATCAAATTTACCTTTGAAACAGTAATTAGATTCGTTTTCTATTCATTCCCCCATCCTAAATCAGTATCCTATTTTTCTTCGACCAAGTAAATGTTTAGTAAATAGCCATTTAAAAAATGGACAACCTGTTGCCACGGACACCAAGAAGGCTAATGCAGGGTCGCTTGTTTCATTATTTCCGCGGGCGGAGGTGCAGCGGCGGGTCGGTGTAAAACAATGTGTTTGCACACAGCTTAAAACATATATATTAAAGTCCTTCTTTCATTATTAGTAACACATTACATGAACACGGTTGTGTTGATTATGAAGATGAAGACGAGGACGATGATAATAATTATAATGAAGTTTATATGTGTGTGGGTGTGGTGGTGTTAATGTAATTGATGATAATATTGTCACTGCTGCTACTGCTTATGATGTTGGTGAATATAATAATGATAATTATGATGATAATGATGATGATGGTGGTGGTGGGGGTGATGATGATGATGATGATGATAATGATGATGATGATGATGAAGGCAATGACAACGAGGACAACGATGACGACGTCGACGATGTCGACGATGATGATGTCATAATGTTATTTCAATGATTATTGGTTATTGTTATTACGATAATCACAGCAAAAACGTATAATTATGGTGTTTGTGAAAGTGCTGATGCTCGAGTAAATGTTTTACTATGAGCATGAAATATAAAAAAGATGCATTTTTATTTTAACATTGTACCGCTACTCATTTTTTTGTTTGGATGGCAAGTACATGGTGTTGAAACCAAAGTTAAGTGCAGCGCAATCGCACTTCAAGATCATGTCGGCAAGATATGATTGAAATAATTAAACGATGAACCCCTTTAAATATCGCATACTGCCCGTATCAGATGGCTGTTCCATTTCATGTTGAATCCATTTATGCCTAGCGTCTAGAAAAAAGGCATTGGCAAACAGCGTAGACCCAGATGAGACGCCGCATGATGCGGCGTCTCATCTGGGTCTATGCTGTTTGCGTAAAGGAATTTCTGTAAGAAATATTCTAAATATAGAAATAAATATTCTTGACATCTCTAGTTTTGGGAATAAATTGATCCAATTTAGAAGGATGGGAGATTCCACTAGGCATAAATGAGTTGATGTCGAAATACAAAGCGGCTAATACGCGGCTAATACGGGGTGTGGCTAGCAGCCCTTCACAACGGTGCTGTTATCAATACAAGCAGATTTAAGTGTTTCAAGTTGGTAGGTTCCCACGGTCTGATAAGATACGCCGCAATGAAGTTGCTCATGTCATGTAATGTGTGTTAAGGGAGTCATGAAACGTGAAGCCAATGTGCTGGCATGATTTGGCATAAAGAATCCCACTGGTTGTTGAAATTGCTTAATGAAAGAAAAGTATTTTTTGTGAAAAAAAAAATGTATCAACTATTGATCAAACAGACGAATTGTTTTTTGTAATATATTTTTAGTAGGGATGGGATTCGAATACAAAAATGATATTCGAATATTCGTTTTCCCTTATTCGAATATATCCGGAGTAAAGTTCTGTTCCTCATTGCCACAAATTACACTTTCAATCGCTTTGTATATGCATCAGTCGAAAATGAGATAGATTTATCATTTTTGAGATCGATACATGATTATTTTTCTCTTAATATTCGCTTAATACATTTAGTTTCATAACACTTATTTATTTCACATGTTGCCGGTAAACATTACCCTAATTCTGATTTAATTCAATATCATTTTTGGATTACTTCCCTTATATTATGTTTGTTCTTTTGGTTTCGCATTTTTTTCAGTGCGGACTCCAGAACCACGACGATGTCAAAACTTGGATAGAAATTTAATAATATAACAATTATATTTCTCATTTGTACTTTAAAATAAACACAAACAAAAACCTTAGTGCACAAGTTGATTTTTATTTAAAAAATGATAACGTAGCAACAACATACTGGTACACATTCAGACAACATGCATATACGAACTAGTTTTCAAGCTTCGTAATTATTATGTACATGCAGTGTGCATTCACAAAACAGTTAATCGCTATAAACATATTTACATATATTTCGTATCTTCAACAATAAACAATACATTCATCTACGCTTCATCCACGTCAACGTCACAGACATTCACATGATTTCTGTTCAGAAACACAATGGCATCCACGATGCAACTTGAGAGTCTGTTTCTCAACTTACTGAGCAGTAAGCCGGTTGAACTAAACACCCTTTCGGATGGCACTGAGTACACGTCGGGCTACCACTGCCATCTTTGGGAATCGTGCCTCGTTCTCCCGCCACCACTGCAGAGGATCCATGCCAACGGACTTCTCGTTTGCATAGCACTGAAGCTCATCCTCCAGCGTTCTCTCCGGTGAGCAAAAGTCCAGGAAGTCCAACTTCCGGCGTTTTGATGGGGTCTCAATGTCACCGTTGTTTATTGTGAACCTAAGGGGCAAATCGTCCATGCGCGACTCCAACGAATCCTGAGTAATTTTCCGTTGTTTGGACGAGAAGAACGCCAGTTTCTTATAACGCGGGCCAATAGGGCACCCAATGCAGCCGTTGACCTTGCTGCTTCTTCCGATTCTGACTGGAAGCGATGGACCAAATCATCACGAATCGCCTTTTTCACTCGATGAGCGATGGAACTGTCCGTTGAGCAAGATACAAGGCTCTTGGTGACCAATCCACAAACGATCGGATATATTTCCGACACAGACACGTGACTCTCTGTACTCAGATATGCTGTCGTATCCGCTAACGGCTTTAGAATAATACACAACTCTTTAATAATGTCCCAATCCGACTCCCTCAAATTGAGTGCGGCGTCTTGCTTCTTTGTTAACTTTTAATCCAGCATGTCAGTAAGAACGCGCTGCTTCTCTACCAGGCGTTCCATCATCAGATAGATGGAGTTCCACCGGGTAGGGACATCCTGGATAAGAGTGTGTTTAGGGACGTTCATCGTCTTCTGTCTAACACCCAGTTCCGCCGTCAGCGTTGTGGAATGCTTGAAGGGCCGACGAGTTTTCTGCACCGACTGACAACCGTAGACACTGATGGCAATTACATCGCAGGCTTCAATGTCAGTTGTAGAGTATGGGCGAAACAACCCAGATCACCCCAATCCTCACACAAACTTGCAGCACACTCGATTGTTCTCGCATTGTCAAGCACACACGTGTCCACTTTACCGTCCAAACTAAATTCGGTCACGCAGTCCTTAAGGCGATGAGCAAGGTTCTCCCCAGTGTGACGTTCAGGCATGGCACGCGTGATGAGGACATTTGACTTGAGGTCCCATGCGTCGGTCATATGGTGTTCAGTGACGGTGATGAAACTCTCGGTAGAGTTGGAGGTCCAGGTATACGTAGTGATAGACACGGACGGAACGCTTTCTAATTGTGACATCAGCGCCTCACGCTCCACGTCATAGCGTCGCTAGATACAAGACCTCACTGTTTTCCTACAGGGCACTGTGTAGTCGGGGGCTACGATGCTCATTAAGTTTTTGAATCCTTCTCCCTCCACTGTACTAAGAGGAACATAATCAGAGACGATCATGTCGGCTATCGCCTGGGTGATTCTCTCGCTCTTGAGTGGCGCAGTGAAGAAAGACGTTACCGCAGACTGCTTTTTCGGCGTTTTATCTGCGAAATAGACAAAAACAATGATTATACGAAACGCACAATATAATTTTAATTAAAGACTGTCTGTATGTATCATTCTCCTTATAAAAGACATAGCGTTATTTATTTTTGTCTTTTGAATGAACATTTATGCACACATAATCTGGCTCTAGGAGAAGTGCCCCCCCGGAGAACTGCCCTTCCAAAGATTTTTCACTGGGCGGAGAACTGCCCCCTCACTGTTTTTGTATAGGGCGGAGAACTGCCCCCCTGCTGATTAATAAGGGGCGGAGAACTGCCCCCCTGTCAGAATTGATGACCCGGAGAAGTGCCCCCTAATTAAAGAAATAGCGGTGATATATAAAGCGAGTATTATAATGACAATAACGCCAGTAACTTTCTTGCTATTATGTATGGAAATTGAGTGAAATTTCAAAAGTAATATAAAGTTGTACAAGTAATAAAAGTTATAAAACGGCATAAAATACCTACCTCGGCATGGACGTCGTCACGTCGCCAACTTTATAATCACGTGATTTTCGTCAATGTGAACAAAGAAAAACAAATAACTTTTTGCTAATAAAAAGTTTTCGCGGCTGAATTATTTTATATTTTCCCCGTAATAAAAACAAACAATTAGCATGCAATTTAATCCATCCTTATGCCAGCTGAAAACAATAATTTATTTGTTTGTTTTCGCCAATTACGGATTTGGACGGTTCAATATAATAAACCCGTATGCGGCTTTATTCAAAGCTAACAAGTTCTTAACAATTAAGGTCGGTCCGGTCTACCAATTAAAAGATTTAAAGATCGCGGTACTTATCGTTAACGGTAACAAGTTCTCTGCCTGCCTTATTAGCTGCTAATTAAAGCAACTGATACCGATTTTGTTTGTTTGGCATGTCGACATGATCTGCTCAAAATGCAAACTGCGGACGACTCGACGGTCTGGCGATGCTACCGACGGATAAGGTGCTAGAAGACATGAATTAACTAAACAACATAAATAAATTGCTTATAAATTCAACTTCACTTCACTTTTTTCTTCAAGTCATCTAAATTATTGCCTTTGCCTTGCCTATTAATTTACTTTTTTATATGTCAATTAACTTTTTTTCCATGGGTCAATACTAGCTTTATAATGTAAATTAATTCCGATGTAACTTTTCCTCCATAAGTACCGAGTTGCACGTGTATATTTAGTTGCAACACATTGCCAGTATTAACACGCACGCGTTTCCTGTGTGGATCTCGACTATGTTTCGCGCTCTTATTAAAACACGACTTTTACAAGGCATTCATGTATAGTGAGTGGTGCAGATGCGTACCAATGGCCTTAAACAGTATTATCACATGCCTCTAGACAATTTGTGTTATTCAGTTCGATAAATGGTAATATACTTGTACTGAAATTAAATTGTTACCGGATAAAATGTGTACGGCGATAACGTAAAATTACCCGTAAGTATTGTTTTCACTACGTAACTAATAACTAATATGACACCGGGGGGCAGTTCTCCGCCCCTACAGATTTGATGGGGGGGAAGATATCCGCCTACTAAATTCTGACAGGGGGGCAGTTCTCCGCCCCTACCGATTTGATGGGGGGGCACCTCTCCGCCACCTTTAAAATAAGGGGGCAGTTCTCCGGGGGGCAGTTCTCCGGGGGGGCACTTCTCCGGATACCACATAATCTTCCTCACTCCGTCCGTATCCCCTGATGGTAACAAATCTCTATGCTAGTGGAAAGGCAATTCGTAAATTATATAATATTTATATTTGTTTGTTGATCATCAAAATTTTGAAAAGTGTATAGCAAAAGTGCATTAACAAATATAAGTGTATATGAAGTGAAAACACCAAAAAATAAACAACGATTGTGATAAAAACCATTAAACTGTAAGATGCCCATACTATCACTTTAATCAGTCAGAAAAATAATTATAAAGGTTACCCTTTTTTCCCCGCAGACGGATGCTGACCATCGAGATGGTTCAGCAAATTTGACGTTGTGGATTTGTACACGAACTCCTGCTTACACAAATTGCACGTTGCCTTCGACTTATCACTTGCGCGAAAAATAATTCCAAACACGAGAGGGAGGCATTATGAATTTCTTTAACTTAATAGTTGTTAGAATAGAAATTGTAGACGTATCTCGAAAATATTGCGAGTTTGAATGAACGATCTCGACCGTATATTAATTTATTATTGTTACAAAACATTTCTTCTTCATTATTTTTCATCGAGTGCACCGGGGTTGTCTCCCATATGGCCATCGCCCCCAGAAAGACGTGTTAGTTGGTTACGGGGGATAGTGCAAAATACAGGAGACACCCCGTTCCAGAGGTGACCCTGGGTCTTTTAGTGCCCGGTGTATAGCACCTCGGTTTAACGTCTCGTGCGAAAGACGAGTTAGTAGGTTAGGTGCAGCGGGGGATCGAACCAGTTACAAAACAAATGTAATTGGTTAATATTTTAGCAACTACATTCTGATAAGATGAATGTATATAACACTAAAATTGATTGGTCATTTAAAGGTAACGATAGTCGGGCTGTCTTAATTGCGAGTCACCGAACTGTAAATAGCACGTCAATTTTCTTCGACAATATATTAAACGCAGTGTATTAACACCCGTGCAAACTGCCAGATAAAATCAATAAAGACACTACCCCTCTCATGATATTCTCCAGTGTGCCAATTATCATCTCGTTAATTGATGGCAGCTGTTATGCAAACAAAGACGGATGCACTAAAGAAGTCTGCATTTCAATACAATACAATATTCGAATATGAATTTTGGATTCGAATATTCGGCCGATTTTCGAATATTCGGTCCCATCCCTAATTTTAAGTAATTATATATTTTAGAAAAGGCACTTAAGTTAGCAAAATTTTTTAAGAAAAGGCACTTAAGTTAGCGAAATTTCGGTTTCGCAAAAAATAGTATTTTTATACATAAAAGTTTGCGACTGTACATATCTATTTTTGTGGATTCTTATTACGCACTCGAAGTACGATTGTATTACAAACTAAGCTTGCCTGTCCATTCCGTTACGTTTTGCTTTACACGTAGTATAATGCTGATGAGTTAATGATTGTGTAGTCGTACTTGTGTTAAATCTCCTCGTATGGTTAAATCATAAATTATCAATGGCCTAGATAACATGACCTTGTTTACGTAATAAGGTAAACTATTGTAAAACCATTATCTAAAATCAAAGCGCTGATGGTACTGAATTGGTTCGCTGTTGTACAATCTTAGACGCAACTCAGTTTTCAAAATAATGTTATTGCTTTTTATATCGCAAGATTGAAATGTCCACAACCCATTCAACTTTATAAAGAGTGAAAAGCACATGTCCAGATGTGGTGTTTTTTTTCCCAAATCATTGATACAGCTAATCAGTGTACACAGGCTAATCTTATTTGACATGCATTAAGCCCCGTTTTCCCTAAAAGCAGCCAATATGTACAGTGTTCAATGATAAACACTAGACTAACAAACTGTTAAATACATGCTTATAAACTATTAAACCTTAATCCTTAAACCGCTATGTAGAGTACCAGTGAGAACAGGCAGATGCAGTGTTTAGAACAGACGAATTTTACAGGAGTTATCCACACAGGTTGTCATGGATTACGCTTCTTTCCGTAGCTAAGCTCATACTGATTTGCAAAATTGCGTCTGCGTTATTTGCTAACGCTCACAAATAATGACGGGGGGCATATTGCCGACTACTTCGGTATGACATGGTTGATATCCACGTTAAGAAAAACATACACGTTGACAACACTGAACACCCCGGAACCATTTTTCGCAAGGCGAGAAGAATAAACGTGATACATATAAGTGTGTTATGGATATAATGCTCACAAAGTGCAGAATATTGGCATGCAAACTATTGAAGTCGGTAAAGTGGATAGTTAAAGGCGCCCTTTCAAAACAAGTGATATCTGTAACGGGTCCTTGGATGTTGTCAGATAAATAAATCAATAAAATAGAAAATATATTCTTTTTTGTTTTTTTCCGTTACTTCTTCATACTGCGTCAAATTAGTGACCTGATTAATATCCTCTTATTCAAATTAAAATTGGGGGCGAAATGACCAGGTGCGAAACGTCTTGGGGGCGAAATAACTAGGGTGCGAAAATACTTGGGGGCGAAACGTCTGGAATTCAGAACAGGTTAGTTTATGTGACACTGCACATATATCGGCTCGTGTTTACGCAAATCCTAAAACAAGATTGCACAAAGCTGCTATCATTTTCTATTCACAATCATGGATGGACACAAAGTAAAAGGTAACCAGTTTTTCAGTTACAACTATTGCTTCATGTGTGATTAATCAGGCCTATATGCACATGTAGATAAACTTTGTATATGTTTCTGAAAACCTTGAATATTACCTATATAACAAAAAGAAGCTAAGGGCTAAACTTGCAGCTGCTACTACTACTACGCCAACAACGATAACAGCAACGACTAATGCTGTCACTACTTCTTCAACTTATATTACTTTTTCTAAGACAACTTAATATATGACTTCTACAACAAGTACTACAACTTATACGACTACTATTACTACTAATTCTACTACTGCTTCTGTTACTGCTACTTCTGCTGCTGCTGCTACTACGACTACTACTTCTACTACTACTACTACTACTACTACTACTACTACTACTACTACTACTACTACTACTACTACTGCTACTGCTACTGCTACGGCTGCTGCCGCTGCCGCCACCGCCACCACCACCACCACCACCACCACCATTCTATTGCTGCCGCTGCCGCATTTTAATATTTCTAAGACAACGTATATGACTTCTACTACAACTACTTGTACATGTACTTATATGACCTCTACTATAACTACTATTTCTACTACTACTACCACTACTTCTACTACTACAACCGTTACTGGCACTGCTACTGTTGCTGCAGCTGCTGGTGCTACTACTACTACTACCACTACTACTGCTAGTAGAAGAAGTGAAGTCACTCTTTCAACTACTTTAATCTGTCTAAAGGTAGTGGGGGCCTAATTATAAGTACTTTTCCAGATATAAAATTTAATATTATTTCAACAGCGTAAATTGTATATAACAACTTATTGCACAATTTTAAAACTTTTTACCAGCCAGATCACGTTTTACACTTGGTTGGATTCACCTATCCCTGGACTTAGTTGCACGTTTTCTATGGAATGACCCTATATCCAAAATGTTAAGTGCTTTTTTTATGGGATCTAGATATTTTCAGGCAATTAACTTAATACACATACACAAGTGGATTCTGCAAGATGGCACAGCCTAAAGTGTCATAGACAGTTAATGACCTCAATGTGTTCCGTTATACTAAAATGGGTCGTATCGTCGTTTTTGTAAAAGATGAACCCGTGTGTTGATTAAACGATAATAGTATTTAAGAGAAATTTATAATGCTTGAAGTTTTATCGCAAATTATACACTAATGTAATCTACATATTTCGACTTGATAATTGGCGCATACCTATATATAAGAATCTATGCATATGACCGCTTAGAGTTTGATATCATTCATAATTAAGCTGCATGAAACTTATTCTGATATTTTGAAACGTAACGACGATACCGATTCTTAATTGCCATAAAACTGGCTATAAAAAATGCCTATGTAATATAAAGGAAATGTTATTTTAATGAGCCTTAAAAATGATTACTATAGTAAAAAGCACTTGTAATATACATTGTAAACAACACTGGACAGTACAAGCAGAATCGAGTGAAAACTATTTGTTAGTACCGATGAAACCGGAGGGGACTTATGGTTTGCGCTCTGTCTGTCAGTCAGTCACTCTTTTCTGGATCCTGTGATAACTATAATAGTTCTTCATATTTGTTTATGAAAACTTGAAACATGGATAGATGGCAATATAGAGATTATGCACGTCATTTTATTTTGTTCCTACGTCAATAATTATGGTTGCTATGGCAACAAATATATAAAAAAAATACTGACAATGGTGGAGTTTCACCGGTAGGGGACAATATCGCTGGGCAATCTCTTGTTTTAATGGGAAACATTTTAAATAAATAGATCTTAATAGATGCTCATTGATTATAGTAACAATTTATAATAATGTTTCTGCTTTAAAGGCCACATGCTTGTGTAAGATGTCTTCTTAATATATGGCCATATGCTAAATTTATGAGAAATCTTATACAAGCATACTGTAACTTAAATCCCCGTTAACTATCTACTATAACAATTGCATCTAATAGGAAGCATACACAATAGTGTCTAAACTGTATTGTTATTGAACCCAACATACTGTAAACAAAATTAAATTGAACGATATTCTTAACAATAAATTTTTCTTACAAAGATCTTCTTATATAATAAAAGTACCCACGATATCTTTAACGTTTACAAAACCAAATAGATTAATCTATTTTTTTCATAAATAGATTCAATATTTTTTGGTTGTAAGTTAGTTATATCTTTTATGTTAAAACAACAAAAACGGATTGTACGTTTCTAAAGCACGCCTGTACCGTGTTTGTGTCTCTTGTTTAATCTTACTATAGATGGTAGAGGCAACTACTGCTTTTACATTGTTAATCAGTAGTATAGTGGTGGATGCATTACGCACGTGCACACACAAAAAGACAGACGAATAAACTCTTTTTGAAAAGTTGATATAAGTTGTTTGATTGTATTACCCTCTGAAATGATTTGCGTTATTAATGCGTCGATGGCTGGTAGATAAAATAACCTTTGTCCAACAATTAGTGATAGTTGATAGTAAAACCAAATGGTTCTTTTACTTATTTATTGTTCAAACTTATTCTGTGTTACAATTGTGAAAATGCCAACAACGAACATAACACGTTCATTTCACTTAAATTTGAAATTTCCACTTGATCGAAAAAACTAATTCTTAATATATATAGTTTATTATTATTAAACAATCCATCCAGAAGGCCAAAAGCCCAAGTGGACAAAGCAAGCTTACATGATACAGTGTTTACACAATACACAGTTTATGATTATACAAAATAAAGTTATGCAAAGAAATAAAATCGTTTGGTTACAACGGTGCATACATGAATTATTATACATTATGAATTATTATACATTACACTAGAACATAAGTAATTATCGAAAGTATACATGTAATTAAATATATCCTAAGTGCGTCAGAGTGTATGAGGCTAATAAACTCAATTTAATGCAATATACCAAAATACTGTAATTTACATTTATAAGGTCTTCATAAGCAAGATTTTCTTATAAAAATACCTTGTACTAATCCGGATTAACATAGTCGGTTTAATTATGAATATTCGTATGTTACTAGTACATTTATATATTATTATTATTATTAAACAATACATCCAGAAGGCCAAAAGCCCAAGTGGACAAAGTAAGCATACAGTGTTTACAACATAAATAATTCATGAATTTACAAAAAGAAATAAAAAAAATCATACGTTTCATTGCAACAATTCATACATGTATAATAAAATATAGGTATAATTATATTAATAACTATTGATAGTATATATGTAATTGAATAGGTCGTATTACATCATTTGTAATGGAGCTTAATTATGACAACAACATATCAAATAAGCTTATTGTACATATATTGGGTCTTCACAGGACAATTGTCATAATAATAACACGTTTTACTAAAATTTCGTTTCACGTGATAGCACACAGTATTTAACTAAATATCAATTATGCTTTTTTCATGCTTGTATCAATTTCATAAGAATTAGCCCTTGCTTGCTACCTATGCGAAACGAAAATATAGGCAGCTCAAAGGCTCTGCTCATAGTACAACATATTATTTAATTAGACTGATATTATGATATTATGACAAGGTGTATGTAGTTAAACAAACACGAGAAACAAAACGTTTTAACTGGTTGCGTTTGATATTAAAAAAACAAGCATTTAATAAACCTTAAACAGACCACCTACGCAATCAAAAATGTAGATGGTCAAAAGGTCCTGTAATATGCTCTATGAAAATATAGATGTTACAAGTATAGTATTTAATGTGACATAATAGTTGTAAATCAGTGCATAACAGTTCTAAAAATGCAGCCATATTGTCGTAGAATACATCTAGGAACAGATACGATACTATAATATAACTTTCATTAAAAAGATAATAATGGCAATTGATTAAATACATTCAAATACAGTTTTGACAGTCCATTAAAGGCGACCGTTTAAACACAAAGACAGAAAAAAAAAACACGGTTCATATGCGGTACTATCCCAACAATTAATATGCAGTACATAATAAATGCAATTAAAGTTACAACAAGATATATACCACACAAAACATTTCAGAATACATCAAATTGATGACACATATGTATTATGCGTTCGAACCTTAAAAGATTGATAAATATAACAGCTTAATTTTTTTATTAAAAGTTCATTATTTGATGTTATTAGCTCGATAAATTTGTACATGTTTGGTCGTTTTCTGTAATACAATGGAATATATTTTGATCTCAGTTCAGTATATATTGTACATTCAAGAATAAAATGAAACTCATCTTCGAGTTTATTACAAACAGTACACTTTCTTTGGTCAATGGAATTGGTGTAGGTCTAGCCCATCTGCCTGACTCGATATTTAATCTATGTGATGACATACGTAATTTTGATAAATTTACTCGAAACTTGTTGACATTACATATATTCAGGTACGGTTGAAATTAATTAATAAAATGTGTTGTATATCATTCAAAACTATATGTCACGCTCGGATATATTTTCTTGTATATTGCTGTTTTGTTGTTGTAATGCCTTTTCCTTTTTGGTGTACAATGAATCACTTTTACACACACAGTAAAACATACAAATGCATGCATACATGCAAGCAATCACGCTATCTCGAACACAAACGAATTACCTTTTTTTTTCAAAAATAGTTTTCATCATGTTTGGTTGTTGTACCTTATGTTTGTTTCTACTAATATTTTTTTCTTTGTCCCTTTATGTGTATTATATATTTCACAAGATACCGGGACATTTACGCACGCTTACACGCGACCACAAAAAAACACACACGCACACACACGCATACACACACATACTTGTCAAACCTTCCAACCGGGGAAATGTGTTCTAAACCTACCAACCGGGGATCACCATTTCCACATATTCTAGAAAGCTGAAAGTGATAAAGAACAGACAAGTTTCGAACCTAAAATACGATTTTGACATAAAAATTATGATAAATAGGGTAATAAATCAAAGAAAATTTTACATGCACACCGGGGAATTATGTGCGTACCAAATGAGGAACTGCGATGTGTGCCAACTGGGGAACGGTGTATACCAACAGGGGTACTAAGTGCGTACCAACTGTGGAACTTCAATGTGTACCAACAGGGGAATGGTGTATACCAACAGGGGAACTTAGTGCGTTACAACTGTGGCACTTAAATGTGTTCCAAATGGGGAATGGTGTATACCAACAGGGGTACTAAGTGCGTACCAACCGTGGAACTTTAATGTGTGCCAACAGGGGAATTGTGTTAACCAAGAGAGAGACTTAAGCGCGCTATCACTGTGGAACTTCAATAATGTCCAACGACTAACTTGCGTTTACCAACAGGGGTAAATGTGTGTAACATAGTACCGTTGTTAATAGGACAATTGCGTGCACGTTCATGGATAATATTTAAGTTAGTACAAAAATTGAAACCCAAAGACTATGTATGAAACAATATTTAAATTAAATATGTTTATTATATGACCTTATATAAGTTCTACAAAAATGCCTCATTTGATTGACTAAAATATTATTCACATCAAAAAAAGCATAAGAGCCATAACGCAAATCAAACAATACATTTATGACTTTATTAGCTATAAGCCGACTACAAGCATGCAAGTGCTGCATTATACCATAACAATCATGGTGCAATTTATCAACAAATGAATACAATTCGTTCTTAAAACTAAAAACAAATGTTATTTTTGAGGCCACGCTATTTGCCAAACCGAATGAAGGAGAGGGAGAGGCGGCTTATTTGTTAATTCCTTTTTTCCATCAGAAAAAAATATTCACGATTTTCACGTACTATGAAGTTTTTTATCCTAAAAGTAGAAGAACTGCCCATATGCATGTAGATTGAGTAGTGTAAATTAACTTTGTCCTTACTCTGACATTATAAAATAACTCGTGCATTTAATCTCCTGAAACAGGTAAACATCAGAAAATTCATTCGCACGCATGTCAACTTCCACTTCACTTAAATTGTTTTAAATACATTTATTGCATTTTCAAAAATAATAAAATCTGTAACTTTAAACAATCATGAACGTTTCACAACGAATGTGGCGAGGCCTGAAAAACAAAATAGTTTAGTAAACTAGCAAAACGACATAATAACAATGCATTTTGATGCGCCAGTGACTTAGTCTACGGCGGTAGGTCAATCTGAATAATGATCAGTATTTATTGTGATTATATATGAATTCCAATTCTACAACTGTGATACCATTACACATGTTCTGTATTAAAAAAATACAGTATGTATGCACTTGTTTGAGTAGAGAATGCCAAAAAACGGGTTAACGTTAATAATTAACTTACATTTAATTCTACCTGTCGAAATAACAGATTATAGTTTAAGGAAAATAGTCACTGGCAATCGCTTAGTTTTCCCTTGCAAACCAAACACCTTTTTTAAGATTTGAATTCACGTATTTTGTTCAAACTACCTTTACGTAAACCAACTTATGTACCTAATTTTTGCATAAAATATAATGCAAAGAGTGTATTTTAAGCACTTAAAATTTATGCCGATGTGTCAACCAAATATTATTTGTTGAAAACAATATAAAAGTTATAATTAATGTTGTTATACACGTATAATCACCGCTGACTTTGACAGCATTATCATTATATAAAAACACTAATAATTAAATATGTACCAAAGCAAACACTTATCAAACACGTAGTTTAATATTATTTTAAATCACTTACATTATAGTATATATACTTACTGGGGAGTGCACATGTGGATCAATTGCTAGACCCTTGTTGGTGCCAACTTAAAAATAATATGTACCAACAGGAAAATTATAACAGTGTGACTCAATTCTGAATATACCGCACCAAATCGAACAAGATCAATTTCGCATACATGTCAAAACACTTAATTACATTCCAGATGGCAGATAACATGGTTAACATAATGATTAATCACTAAAAACAACCGACATTATAGCATAAAATCGCAAAGTGTATAATCATGATTAATTATTAGCTTTGTGCATGCATTTACATATCACATATCGTCTAGCGAATTGACAGAATTTCTGGTAATTTGTCCACTTTCCATCATCATGAGCAGCTTCTTGACTTTGGCAACCTGCATGGTTCCATCTAGTAATCTGTAGAATTCTCTATGTACCCGAATGTCGTGACCAAGAAATTTAGCTAGAATGTCTAAATCATTGTCAGACAAGTTAAAAAGCTGAGTCATTGTGGCAATATGTTTCCTTAACTTTGTAGAACGGAGCCTTTCCGGATGTTCAGCTCCACAGTCAATTGCAATCGAACGTAATACATCTGTCCCACGAATATGCGATGATGCAGATTTTGTTGGGAAAAGATATTTACTATTGAAACAGTTTGTTAGAGAATTTCTGCTGCGTATGAGGAGGTCGATATTTTCTTTCACCTGTCTTGGAAACAGTACTGCAGCTATTCGACCTGGTTTTGCAATAATCTCTGTACGGAAATAATAACGGCACAGGTCTTTTTCCAGTTTTGTTAAACATCCATCTAATTCTCCATCGTCATTTGTCAATTTGTTTTTTGAATATTCTTCGACTGTCATTTTTGACAGCTCGCCTGATCGTCTTCGATTAAACAGAATAGATTGGCACAAGCAGATTTCAGACAACTTATGCCATGCTTGCCTTTTCTCGCAATCACTTGCTGATCCTTGTAAGGTATTTGCATGTCTTTCTGCTACATGTCGTAAGTATTCAGACATTACTTTGACATCATTTGTCAATGGCAACAGTCCTTTCTGACTGTTCTGCTTAGCCTCATGAAGTGTTCTTAAGGCATTGGAAGACACGTCATCCGTCCAATTAATTTCAAATAGTTTGGAAAGCTCCTCAGCCCTTGTTTGCAGATCCCGGTTGTTTGTTTTGATTCGTTTCGAAATTAGAATTTTTAGACATTTCTGAACCGTTGTGCCAATCTTTAAGGCTAATGATGTACACCAGCCTGCAACGTTTTTGCAAGATTGTGTAATAAATTTGAAAGCATCTGGATACATGAAATTCTCCAAAGACTTTTCAACATTGCCTGAACATTATCGCAAGTCTTTTAGCAATCTACCAACTTCTCTTAACTTCTGTCTAATATAATTGTGTTGCTCTTCATCATGGCCCCTTTTTGTACAGAGTTTTTCACCGAATGCAAGGATTGTACTATCACTTTTGACTATGCGACTTATTTCGTCGTTTCTCATGGACTCGATTACTCGTCTTAAAATAGTGCTTCCTTCTTTTGATTTTGGTAATAGCACGCTGCTCTCTAAAGCGAGTCGTTTTCTCGATCCCGCTGCATTTGTAAACTTACATTTTTGATTGTGCCTCCACAGGATTTTCTTCGGGTAATACCCGTAACAGTAAGGACAAGGTCCATACTCGTCTGCAGCTACGCGTTGATTGTAACGTTGTCTGTATGACACAAACAGCTGTCCTTGGCCATCTCGCAATACTTTAACATTATGGAGATGGTTCCCAACGTTCCATATTTTTTCATACATTTTTTTTATTTTCTGCTGAATTTTCCGTATTTTATAGATCTTTCACATCTTGCTCATCTGTATGCTGCGAAAGCAAATATTTTTTTAGTTTTGTTTGAGCCTTTTCGCAAAACATGCAATAAAATCTCTTATCGTAATGTCTGTATTCACTGTTATTTGTTTGAGCGATGGTGATGTTGGTTTTGTGTGCCTCTGCGGATGATTCGTCACGTTCACGAGATTGCAAGGATTCAACAGGAGGTAGTGTTGACGCTGTCTTCTTTTGAAATCTTTGAATGTTTGGTATGAGTTCGACAACTATCGACTCATCTGACGATGCATCGCCTTCTTCCGGAATATAGTCTTTGTCATTGTCACTATCCTGTAAAATACAGTTGTTTTCCTGTGTGTGAGATCATATAAACATATGAAAATCTTACAACATCATAATTTGTTGTTGGTGAACTACATCCATAAAAATGTGTAAGTGTAACATAACACTTACCAGAATGCATGTCTTAATTACAGTTTGATACTAGGGCCCGTATTCACCAAACAATTCTTAGACTTAAGTCTAAGAATAAAGAAAATTCTTTAAATTAAAATATTCAATAATTTCTTTAATTTTGAATCAAACTCTGCAGTAAACACCTCTTTCTATATTATTTTTCATATAGAACATTTTGTTAATGACATTATCACCAGTGGAGGCCTGTATATATTCAAACACTGAACACATTTTTATTGGTTCTAAGTCTATTCTTTATTCTTAAGTCTAAGAATCGGTTAGTGAATACGGGCCCAGAGCTTGAACAAAATCCGAACTATATATAATCTTAAATAAAATGTTTAAATGTGTGTACTGTATTGCAATCACAAAATCGTAATAAGTTTACGTACATCGATATCCGCTGATTCACTGTTCAACATATTTTCTGCAGCATCTTGTGAATTGTACTCTTGTGCAGTGTCGCTATGTTCTTTAGTTTCAGTACTCTGCAACACAATTCAATGAGACAATAATAGAGTAAGATTCATACATCCACGTTACTTAGTATCAGTTGAAATTGCTATTCTTTATAAGCAGCATTTTCAAGTGATATCATCACTCATGTGGCTTTTTATTATGATGTAGTAAATCTAAGTGACATGAGAATTTTGTGTAAATGTTTGCAACCGATGGTATAATACAAGTTTAATTCACCTTCGTCCAAAATAGTTTACTTTTGCTTATCTTACATCACATGTTTTATTTTTTGCCGTTCACTGTCATTGGGGAAGATTTGAAACAGATTGATAGCTTGTTTTGTCGACATAATAACAAACTGAAAAACACTCATAAAACATTTTTAAAGGTTGCATTTAAATGATCAATTTTAACAAAACGGTTTCAAATTTAACATATCTTTGATTATTCATATTGAACGTATCAAGCTTTATTAAAGATTGGCTGAATTCACCGACGTAGCATGTCTTAACATATACCAGGTTGTTCCAAACATGTTATCAAAGTTCGAAAAAGTATACAAGGAATAATTTTTACAGATACTAATAAGACAAAATGTATGCACGGTTAAATGAAAGGTATTGTACTTCTCTAGACAAAGGTGTTGGAAGAAAAAAGAACTGGCGAACGGACTGTGGTTCACGGTAAATCCTGTATGTATTGTGCGGTGGTTTGTGTAAAATGAACTATATAAAATCTTTTCTTACCCATGTCATAATGAATCGTATAGCAAAATATCGAGTAGACGCTATTGTTTTTTTTGTCGTTAAGATAAAATATCAACCAAAGTTTATAAGTAACACGCAAGTTAAATTTACTAATGTCTCAGAGTTTCATACACAGAAATTGGCAGCGTATAAGTCTTACACTGAAAATTAAAATTAATGATATTACACTTCTTGGATAAGCGATAATTAACGTTTTTGTGATTATGATAAAGTCGATGTTTATAAACTACAGTGGTTAATACACATGCGCACCAGTTTCATTGACAGGTGTAAATTCAAAATTCTTTGTGTATATGAAGATTTTGAAAGACAAGTAGTTCAAAGTCACTTCAACTGGTAAACAATATTTTATTCTTTTAAAATTCGCATAACGTGTGCTATAACATGTTAATATAATGATCATCGACGTACGTGTTATGTTTATCCCAAATACCAATTAGCATCACCCGGAATAAATATTGGCACAATATAATTTAAGGCAAAATTACGCCCATTTCACTGAAGACTAAACCAAACCAGAAAATACGCCTTAGTAGCTTCGACATAGTGAAATATTACAAACCGTCTCATCGACTTCTTCCGTGTGTACGGATGTTGTTTGTCCTGGTTCCTGGCTGTCCGTAGATCTAGTAGTCATTGTGTTGCCTATTCAAAACAACAATAAAAAATGGTATAACACATAATCTAGTCAGAGTTAAAAAGTTCGTTATTCATGAAACCATTTAGTACAACGCATTGGCATTAATTCCTTGTACAACATTTACATTAATTTCATTATGTTCATAATATGTATAAAGGCATGTATAGTTATAACAAAATCACTGTGAAACATACCCTTTTTTGTTCCGTGCATTTCTGAAAATGCAAAAAACAAACACACAATATCAGACAGAACGCATTTCAAGTAGAGCTTGACGACGTTCAATGATTAAACATTTTAATTCACGGCAAAAAGATATTTGAATATCTGTATTTAAAATGAATAACTCATGAATGAACATGAATGTAATCATAAAACTGATTGGCTATGTTTATAAAAATAATAATTCAAAAGACATTTGAAGCTAATTTAAAATGTGATATTTGATAAATATCAGTGATAAATCCATCACAGATGACATTTTTACAATAGAATGTACCTTTAATCCATGGAAGTGTTGGTACTCCATAATCATATCGGAGTTCCTCGCCAATTGCAATGTCTCTGTCGGCGAAAGTGCATAGATGGGGAGTTTGGTTGACTTCAACTATTTTCATTACACAAGTTTGTTTTGCGACTCCATTTTCGGCATCATTTATCATTCGACCCTCATGAAATATATCGTTGGTAGCGTCAATGCTGAATAAGACATTTAAATAAACACTTCTGATGCTTTATACTAAAATAACGCGCATGCCATATTTAATTATTATGGTGAAAAAACTAAAGATAATTCTTCTTCTAATGGCGTGATTTAAACGTTTGATGTGCAAAGTGAAGATAATTTGTAGTTACCAGCAAGATTTGCCGTGCATGTTTTACTCGTGTTATCAGATCCCCTTTGTATTCGAGAAGAAAGTCTCCTTTTTTAAAAGGCTTACTGGCAAAGACTCCTTCGCCTGAAATATTTATATGTGTAGACATTTTATATTAATACTCATTTTGGTCATATAATTGAAGGCTAGATATAGGCGCCAATAGTTTTTTTATTCATAAATAATCAATAAATCTTTATGCTACTTCCATACTTCTGCCCAGGATTAAGTAACCCAATCGTCCATGTTTGTTTTCTTCTTTTTAATGGAAAGGGGCAACGATGTTCTTTTATAATTTCTAAACGACATTAAGCATAACCAGATACAAAAATATTTGTACCTATGATATCATTGACGGTTTTTACTTCAAAACCTGGTGGATCAACGTAATTCTGGCAGTACATTCTTGCGAGATCAAGGGGACTTGTACCCTTTTGCCTACTAAATGTTAAAATGGAAATGTCGATGAGAAAAACAACAAGAGCTGTCAGAAGACAGCGCGCTCGACTATTCAAGTGCTTGACAGTGTAAAGTAAGCCATCATGGGGAAATTGTTCATATTCAATAAGGTCAAGGTACTATAGTTATATTCTAACTGGAAAAGGACCATACTTGAAACATATTGATCGCTTATGTTTTTTTAACATGTTTAAAAAATGAGGAAAAACAAAAAACATATTTATTTTATTTATTTATTTTTATTTTTCTTTTGTGGGGGGGGGGTTCTAGGGTGGGGCGTGTGGGATGGTTTGGGTGAAGTACATTGTGGTATATCAGGTAAGTGTTGTTTTGTCAAAGTATGAATCAAATCTGATCCTAAATAAAGAAGTTATGGCAATTTAATCAAAATTTATTAATTTGACCTTCAGATTCAATGTCAAAGGTCAAGGTAAAATTCAACTTGCCAGGTACAGTACCGTCATGATAGTAAGAAAGAATTTGAAGTTTGAAAGCAATAGCCTTGATACTTTAGAAGTAAAGTCGATGTAAACACAAAATTTAACAAAATATTCAAAGTAACTAAGTGGAAAAAGGGCCATAATTCTTACAAAATGCTTGTTACAGTTGTCTGCTCTTGTTTATAGATTGGGGTCATGGTGGTTAAGAAGTACGCAAAATATGAAAGCAATATGTCAAGGGACAATTAAAATATTTGAGGTGGTACGCAAACTTTAACAAAGATTTATCAATAATATGCATATTTTAAGTGGAAAAAAGGGGCCATAATTCTTACCTTACAAAATGATTGTTACAGTTGTCTGCTCTTGTTTATGTATTGGGGTCATGTTGGTAAAGAAGTATGCAAAATATAAAAGCAATATGTCAAGGGACATAGAAAATATTTGAGGTGTTACGAAAACTTTAACAACGATTTATCAATAATATGCATATTTTATGTGGAAAAAGGGGCCATAATTCTTACAAAATGCTTGTTACAGTTGTCTGCTCTTGTTTATAGATTGGGGTCATGTTGGTAAAGAAGTATGCAAAATATAAAAGCAATATGTCAAGGGACATAGAAAATATTTGAGGTGGTAAGTAAACTTTAACAAAGATTTATCAATAATATGCATATTTTAAGTGGAAAAAAGGGGCAATAATTCTTACAAGATGCTTGTTACAGATGTCTGCTCTTGTTTATAGATTGGGGTCATGTTGGTAAAGAAGTATGCAAAATATAAAAGCAATATGTCAAGGGACATAGACAATATTTGAGGTGGTACGCAAACTTTAACATTCCAACGCTCACGCTAACGCCGACGCCGGGGTGAGTAGGATAGCTCCACTATATATATATATATGTTTAACGTATATTTATGAAATATATTCGTGAAATATGTACCGTAAAACAAGCTTTGTAATCAAATGATATTTATATAAATCGATCTTTAGAATTCGTCTTTCAGTATTACTTTAACGTTTACATCAAAGCGCTTTTAATAGTAATTACAAATTGTAAACATAATTAAAAAAACTTACCTTTGTTTCAATGCGTTTGTTCGCTCGAAACTCCATTTTTCCAACTTACTTTCACTAAATGATATAAATACCGAGTGTATGATTTTTAAACAGCGCAACCGGGGAACTGTTATAAGCCTGGATACACACTCGATTGTAATATGGTCAAGATTTGTGTATATTTTGTGCATGCCACAAACCCGCTAATCGGGGAAGGCGTTGGATTTCTAATTTAAATTGACAGTTTGGTATTTCATACACGTAGATTAGAGATTTTCGCCTAAAACCAACCGGGGAATTCCCCGGTTGGTAGGTGTTCCCCGGTTTGTTGGTGTGTATTCATACGATTTTCCCCGGTTGGTAGGTTTTACAAACTCAGTAACGCACACAAACGTACACACACACACACACACGCGCGCATGAATGTACACACACACATATGCACGAACGTGCGCATATACTTATTAACAATCACATTTTATCAACGAGCAGGCGTACAAACTAAACATATTTATTTCATTGAGATTACGGCATAGGAAACAAAAACACGTACAGTTTAAATACGCGAAAGTCACGCAAACATTGTTGTTTTATTTGCGTGCCAGTGTTTTTTGTGTTTGCGTTGTTCTGTTTGTTTTTTTCTTTCTCTTAAGTATTTTTTTATTTGTTTAATGATAGTGTTTGTTATACAATTTTTTTTGGCGGAATCTTTCTTCCTTTTTGGCATTGTAAATTGTCTTTTTATCATGTGTACCTGTTGCTTTTCGGGGTGCAAACATAACTTTTTTTCTGCTCATTTTTGTTTCCTATTTTTGTTTGTATGTACAGACATATTTTAACTTACAATAGAAACTAACTGGATATGTTTTAAATTTGAAACTAACTGGACAAGCACACACAAATCATCATTAACATCACCCTCCACCCCTTTTAATGAATAAATTATGTACATTGAATGTGAAAGGGCTAAACAATAAAGACAAACGCATAAAAATCTTCAAATGGTTAGACGAAAAAAAAGTATATGCCTATTACAAGAAAGTCACTTGACACATACTTTAGCACAAACCTTAAAAGATAAATGGGACGGAGACATCTATCTCAGTGGACAAAATACTAATAAACAAGGCATTGCCTTTCTAATAAAAAATAATATAGGAATTACAGTCGATAGCTTTAAAGAAATAATAATTGGCAGACTAGCAAGTATAGATATCAAAATACACGAAACACAATTTACATTAATCAACGTTTACGGCCCTAACACAGATGATTCCACTTTTTACGAAACATTACAATCCGTTATTATTAATAACCAAGATAAAAACATCATAGTCGGTGGTGATTTCAATACTGTTCTTTAGCCATTATTAGATAAATAGAAGAGAAACCTTTATACTCATCCTAAAAATAGAAACATTTTAAATAACATAATCGAAAACTACAATATGATAAACATCTGGCGTACAGTATATCCAAACGAAAGCAAATTCACCTGGCACTCAAACACAAAACCAACAATATTCTGTAGATTAGAGTATTTTTTAATATCTGAGTCACTTTGCAACATTATTGACACATGTAGCATAAAACCAGGTACTATGACTGACCACTCTCTAGTTGAACTTAAACTACACAAAATACAATCTGAAAGAGGCCCTGGATACTTCAAAATTAATAACAGCATCTTACTAGATACACAGTATCAAACGCAAATAAAACAAGAAATATAAAATACAGTTCAAAATAATAAAGATGCGAACCCAAACACCTTATGGGAAGTTATTAAAGGAAATAAACGTAACACAACAATTAAATACACATCATTTAAACAAAAAGAAACAAACACACTTGAAACTGAAACTATCAAAACCATTGAAACACTTGAAAAGCAATTACATGAAACAAACACAAACGATACCAAAACCATTGAAAATGAAATAACATTAAAAAACAAGTATTAGAAGATATTTAGCATACACATCTCAATGGAATAATACTACGAGCACGTGCACAGCATGTTGAACACAATGAACAAAATACAAAATACTTCGCAAACATCGAAAAACGTAGAAGTGAACAAAAACTGTACACAAATTAGTAGTCAATGGCGAAGATATAACAAACAGAACTCAAATACTAGAAGAGCAACGTTTATTTTTCGAAACCCTCTATAAACAAAAAAATGTTGAAAATAACAACCTATTTAAAAATACTCATCATGCTTTAAATCAAGAGGAAAAAGTGTTGTGCGACGGATTACTTAATGAAAATGAATTTAAAAATAACAAAAGTCTAGGATCTGATGGCATCACAATCGAATTCTATAAAATATTCTGGAATGATATTAAAACACATTTAATTAATTCACTTAACTATTCATTTAACAACGGAAACTTAACTACGCTACAAAAACAAGGTATAATATCACTCATTCCAAAACCTGGAAAAAAACTTATCAAACTGGCGCCCGATTAGTTTACTAAACAATGATTATAAAATTGCAACTAAAAGTATATCAAACAGAATTAAAAAATATTACCATCAATCATCGCAAGATCGCAATCTGGTTTCATAAAAGGACGTTACATGGGTGAAAACGTACGTTTGATACAAGAATGCATAAATTATTTCAACCAACCAAACAATTCTGGCCTCATTTTCTTTGCAGATTTCGAGAAAGCTTTCGATTCACTAGATCACTCGATTATGTTCTCTTGCTTAGAAAATAAGAATTTCGGTGAAAGTCTAATTAAATGGGTCAAACTATTTTATACCGAGATTAACAGTATAATTATTAACAATGGCTTTTTCTAAAACAGTTTTAACATCGAACGAGGGGTAAGATAAGGATGCCCACTTTCATCTTCACTATTTATTATATGTATTGAGTATCTATCACACTATATCCAATCAAATAAACATATAAAGGGAATATCGTTTGAACCGGACGAAGAAATTAAACAGTCCCTATTTGCTGACGACGCAACTTATTTCTTAAATGACATTGGTGACTCATTCAATAATTTTATAGAATCGCTAACCCTTTTTGGAATGGCATCGGGTCTTAAACTAAACAAAACTAAATGCACTGTGCTACGAGTTGGTAAATACAAACAAAGTAATATTCACCTTAAAAAAGAAATGAAATTCAACTTGACATCAGATGAAGCAACAACGTTAGGAATAACCTTTTCAAACATGAAAATGAAACAATTCTAAAAAACATAATGCCTAAATGACAACAATTTAAAAATTGTTTAAAATCATGGCAACATCGTAAACTTACACCAATCGGAAAAAACACCGTGTTCAAAACGTTTGCACTTCCTAAATTAATTTTTACACTAACGGTTCTCCCAAACCCACCAAATGATATTATTGAAGATATAAAATCAGAAATATTTAATTTCATATGGGACGGTAAACCTGATAAAATTAAACGAACTCAACTAATTCAATCAGTAGAATATGGAGGTATCACACTTACTGATGTAGATTCAGTCCTGAATGCAATCAAATTTGGATAATACCAATACGAGTAAATGGAAATTATTCTACCAGAAAATTCTAAACAAATATGGTGACTCCTTACTTTTTGAATGTAATATCGACAATAATATCTTGGATGAAATTTCAACCAAAAACATATTTCTATCGAATGTTCTATCGGTATGGTGTAGAGTTACTCATAATTTAAAAAAACAAAATAGACAGTAAAATCATTCTATGAAACAAAAAAGACATAACTACTAACAATAAAACGTTTTTCTATAAAGATTGGTTCGAACGAAACATAAAATATGTAGATCAATTGTACGACTACAGAATAAACGACTTCTGTTATTTTGATAACTTTTGCTACATATTCGGAATACCTACTAGTAATTTCCTAATGTACTTCACATTGCTCAAAAGTATACCTACACATATCAAAGCTGCTACCAATACAAATAACACACCATGTACTAAAAAAACATTCATAGAAAACATAATTGCAAAACAAAACAAAACGAACAAAATATTTTACACATTTCAAATTAAAACCCCTGCCGAAATCTTTAAAGCTCAAACTAAATGGCAAAACCTTCTTGGAAAAACAAGAATTAAATTGGAAACAAATATGTGTCATGCCATATAAATAAACTACTGATAGCACACTGAGAAATTTTCAATATAAATAAATAGAACACCTTTTCTGGGAGTGTAAACATATTCAACCTCTGTGGAATCTATTGACAACCTTTCTAGAGAAACATCAATTAAATGTTAAACTATCGCTCTTAGACATCAGTTTAGGAGTAAATACATTCAAAAGACTAGAGGTCAATAACGCTGTGAATTACATAATTATATTAATGAAATATTTTTTATTCAGTATGAAATTCAGAAAACAACTACCTTCAATGAACTGCTTCATCAATTATTTGATACTGAAGATTAAAATTGAAAAAGAAATAGCCCTAAACAATGATACACTTTATATATTTGAACAAAAATGGAAACACATTCAACTTTCATAAACAAGTCCAGTATGCTTTCTACCCACTTTATGCAACTCATCCGTATTCATAACTATTCTGTTTGATTTTGGAATTGTCTCCTTTTTTCTTAAAAACATATATCAAAAGCCACCAAAAAATACATATTATCCTGTTTTTTGGCTTACGGAAACCACTAGGTCAAAAAATTTATATATATTAGCATATCTTGTATAACATGTCTGAACGTTATTGTTGCTACATGGTTTCACTTTGTTTCATGATCAAATACATGTATTTTTTGTATGTCTTGTATTGAATAACAAAACAACTTTAACGATGAATATAACAAATACAAGAGATACCTTTAATGTTCATATTAATATTGCATTGATATTGTTTTTATCATGATTACTCTATTTAAAGTCAGTAAATATGTATTTTTTAGGTTTGGTAGAGCGCCTTAGAGACGGGGAACATGTTCTCATCGCGGAAGGATACATGTTTGAGTTTGAGCGAAGGGGCTATTTGCAAAGTGGTGGTAATGTGCCGGAAGTTGTGCTAGACTACCCAGACCTTGTGCGCAATATGCACAGGGAATTTGTCCACGCCGGAAGTGACGTGGTAGAAGCATTTACGGTAGGCTATACATATTCATTATCGATCATTAATTCGCTCTTCTATTGTATTCAATCCTATTTACAATAAGCCTTTCACAATTGTCATTTCCTTACCTCTTATATGTGACTCATATTTACCAAAACGTTACCTGGAGAAGAAGTTCAGGAAACGAAGCACACACCGTTTTAAGCATCAATGGTTTCATTACCCTTCAATTTCGTTTTAGATACATAACATGTGCTTAAGTGAGTGCAACGCGAGTATTCAAGGGAGAGCAATATTTGGTTTAGAGAATGCAATTGTTGCATTTAAGATAGTGTATTTGTTTTATTGGAGAAAATCTGTATGTTCATGCAGTTTGTCTTTTATGCGAATAAGTGTGACTAATAAATGTGAAATTAATGTTTTTATGGAGAAAATGATACATGATTTTGACATGGTACAGTGTTGAGAGAATACGTAAAAGAAAGTGTGCAATTAAGCAAATTCAATATTAAAAAAAATGAAATTTGTGTTCAAAACTTTTTAAAGGCAGGCAATGTGCTTATTTAAAGGACTGTTTTATTGCTCTGCAAAGATTGTTTTTACGGATATGCTATTGTTTTACAATATTCTGTGATTGTTTACGGAATTCATTGTTTAAATGTTGATCATATGATAAAATAACATGATATCAAACGTACCAAGCATATATTCCCTATGATCAACTGCACAACAATATAGGATGTCCCGTCAAGACTTACATGTGTGCGGATTCCAAATTTTGATCTTTTGCGTTTAAGTACTATGGCCATAGGACGAAGCTCAGGGACATTGGTCGCGAGGATGACCTTGAAAGACTGCAGAAGAACGCTCTCGCAATAGCGCGCGAGATTGCAGACGAGACCGGCGCACTGATGGCGGGAAATCTCTGCGGTACCGGAATATACAGCGCAGATGACAAAGACTCCCATGCGACTTGCAGAGAAATGTTTAGAGTTAGTGATTTGTATTGCGTTTAACTTCAACTGTTAATTCAGTCGCATCCAAATTATGTAAGTAAGACACCACGGCACCCTTGATGTTTAGTACCTAACAATCTGTTCACTCGTCGAACAACAGTAACATTGTAATGATATTATTTATCAAACATGTATTTTAATAATTTAATAAATGCTATAATATTTTTAAATGTAAGTATTTGAAACAGTGTTGGCCTTTGCACACGTGTAGCATTATTTGCTTAATTTTAATCAACATGATATAGTTCTCAATCAATTTACCGCAATTCGAGTTGTTAAAACCCAAACGCAATAATTAAGTGCTATAACTGTCTTAATTCATACAACCAACTAAAATATAACATTTCAATTCCAAACTATAGGGGAAACTGAATATATAGGAATTTGTTCAGTGTAGGAAACAAGGAGAGAGATTATTAAATAATTATTTATTTAAAGCGCTGAAGGCACTGAAGTTGTTCGCTGTTGTCGTCCTTGATTAGCTTGTGCGCATTGCACAGGCTAATCAGTGTGCACAGGCTAATCTTATTTTACGCGCATTAAGCGCCGTTTTCCCTGAAAGCAGCCAATATGTACAGATTTCAATGATAAACATTAGACTGGCCATTGTCGACTTACAAGCTGGTATATAAACTCACTGCTAGAGGGTATATACACTCACTGCTAGAACAGAATCATTTTTCGTCTGCTGCAGATAGGCATCGGTAATCGTCCCTTGCAGAGTGAGTTGTGGTTCTTACCGTACTTAAGGCTTCTAAGCACATACTGATTTGCAAAATATGCTCTGTAAATTTAGCTGACCGATATCGCGACCAACTAAAAACGGTTATTATTATTTAACTATTAAATGCATTCATAGTATTGTAACACACACATTTGACTTTATAACGTCATTGTTTACTTGTAATTAATCTTGGCATTTGTATTCATTCTGATATCGAAACGGTATTGTTGCTTATAAAGGAACAAGTTGTGTGGGCTGTTGAAGGAAATTGTGACTACATCATTGCCGAGACTTTCTGTAACCTTGGTGAGGCATTGCTGGCTCTTGACATCATCAAACAATATGGACATGGTACGCATGCGCTTGCAGATCTTCAAACGCATCCGTTTTAAGTATAACTTTAGAAAGGCTGATACAATTACAATATTCTGTGAATGCTTAATCGTATTTACGTGGGATACGTTTTGTCTTACCACCAGCATTCATCGTTATATTCAAATAAATCAACTATGATATTTTTATTGATACAACCTCACTAACAGTAGTATTGTTTCAGTACTTCTACCATGTTCAACCATTTTCATTCAGACAAACGATAATATTTACTAAATAAAAAAACCCACACATCTTGCAAAATAGTTATAACTTCAGTAATCATTTTTGTTTTGTATAAGGCGTTCCGGCCGTGATAACACTGACACCATACGAAACCAACGTCACAATGGACAACGTACCGTTTCCCGAGGCCTGTAAACTACTAGAGGACGCGGGGGCAGAAGTGGTTGGACTCAACTGCTCCAGAGGACCTGCCACAATGCTTCCCCTTTTAGAAGACATACGGAAGGTCTGTAAGGTCGGTATCGCATTGGAAAGAATCCTAATCGATGAGTACGACGACATTTGTGAATCATTTGGTCTTGTTATGCGTAAGCCCCGATATTAGAGATTGATATCTATATGAATGTGTGTGTCAACATGTATGATTATAGCGCGTCACTCGTAATAATTTAGTTTAATTGTACTGATACACTAGAAAAGATGAAATTATCAAAATCGACAACAACAAAAATAAAACCTAAAAACCAGGCATATTCAAGCATTTTTCTCATCTGGGTTATTTGGAGCAGTTTTCCTGTCATCAGTATAGTTACGGTCCTTTTTAAGGAAAACAAAAATAATTAAAACTATTATTAATTGGCGAAATCGATTAGTTTGGTGCTGTTCTACCGGATTAGATAATTATGTGGGATCTTTTCTGCCATACGGACACACGACTGTTTAAAGGTTATTTTGATAATTTAAAGGTAAATGCCTTTTTTTAAACCGTTTTGAATTCTCAATTTTACTTTACATGTTATTAATAGACTAAATGCATAGTTGTTAAAAAACAACACGTTATGTATCATCAAAGCTGGAAAGCTAAATCAATGAAATAAATGTAATTGTATCATTCAAAGTTAGAAAAAATTGCCTCATTTTAAAATATTACTATTTGATTATATAAAGCAAATTAAAACCGGTAATGCAAGAGATGCAATATAACGCATTGTTGACACTATTCAGGGCCCTCTAGCCGCAGTGCCAGTTCCTTATCGAACGAGCTCGAAGAACCAAACATTCTTCTCCTACAAGGACAAAGAAACAGGTAACTAATGTTACATATCGGTCAGGTTTTGTATTTGTTACTTAAACTTAAACTTTGATTGTTAATGGTTTTCTCAATGGTGAAAAGTTGATTGCGTACAGAACGGTCAGTTCCAGTGTTTTATTAAAATATATAATTTTATTATTTTTACATCCAATAAGTGTTGACAAGTTTGCAAATTAAGTTTATTCATAGTAGCAACTTTATTAACATGTAACTGTTTGCGTATATGCTATTATGTTCATGTATGTGTTTGTTTTTCCTGAAGGAAAAAGCTTGTACCCTCTAGATATCAACTGCTATATGTGCAATCGCAGTGACGTCTATGCCTTTGCCAAAAAGGCGAAAGCGATTGGTATTGAGTACATAGGCCTTTGCTGTGGAAATGCATCGAATTTGATGCGCGAACTTGCAGAGGCTTACGACCGTAAACCTCCATCAAGCAAGTACGCCCCTGACCTCAGCAAGAGCATTATATTCGGAGAGGCAGGGGAGAAGAGCAACAAACAGATTGACAAGATAAAGAAAGCTACTGTGGGGGAATATGTTGCAAGTGAGTTAGCAAAAATGCACATGGGCGAAATGTAAGACATGTTGACAGAGTAACACAAACCACAAGATCTTATCTTAAGAAACGTTTGAGGAATAGAAGTATTATGTTTGAAAGATGTTGGCACAATAAACATTTACAAGTCTTAACTAGAAATTGTGTCGTGTTAACCAATGATGCAAAGTGTTTTGATGATAATTAAATGATAATGTCAATTTATATGTGTTTGCCATTTGCAAAACGAACGTTATCAACTATATGTAGTAAATAGCTGTCGTTTATGTTTACGTTTATTATTTTATATATATATTCTACACATGAAACCATAATACAAATATAATATATGCATTTAAAATACTACCTTATTCAAGCAATCTTATCTGGCTAAACGACACATCAACCCATTTATGCCTAGCGTGTAGAAAAATGGCATTGGCAAACAGCATAGACCCAGATGAGACGCCGCATGATGCGGCGTCTCATCAGGGTCTGCGCTGTTTGCTTAAAGGTATTTCTGTATAAAAATATCTCAATATAGAAATAAATATACTAGACATCCCTAATTTTGGAAATAAATTGATCCAATTTTGAAGGATGGGAGAGTCCACTAGGCATAAATGGGTTAATTAACATTCTACCATGCAGATACAAATCTATTTACAAGTACGCTTCCGATGATAATGTTTCAGCAAAATGTAAAGATAATCAACCATTATATAAACAATATCTCCGTCAGAGTATTGTGCTTTGTGAACGATTAGGGTGTTTATCATTTAAACAATGTAAGCCGTCGGGTATTTAATGTCTAATGCAAGTTTTAATAGTTGTTATTCAGAACTCTCCAGTCTGGGTTTTGCGATATTTGAGCACGCGAGGTAGGTACTAACAAAAGCTGACATGCATATTTTAAAATAGAGTGAACCAATAATTTATGTAATCGCTGACAAGTAAACACCACTTTTTTTGCTCAAACGTTCGTTATAGTTGATAAAAATACCATGATTTAATCATTTTCCTTTGGATGAACTTATCTCGATCGTGTTTAATTTGTAAGAATACTATGTAACGCGATATAAAGCTGCATGTACATGGAAACAGCTTCGGTCACGTAACTATATTATTGCATATACTGTGGGTAGGCCTGGACATTCAGTTTTAATGGACGTTGGTCAACGAAACTACCAAGGCATTGACTCCATCGTATATATATATTATACTATTCAAATATATTTGAAATAATATAGACAAGTACCAAACAACACAAAATTACTATCCTCAGTCTATTCGTAGTACTAGAACTAATATTTCGTTCCATATCAGTTGGATATTTATATGTCTATTGATATAGCTCTATTGTAATGCTTTTTCTTTAATCTATTATTAAAAGTCAAGAAAATTAATCGCTTAAGAATAAGACCTTAAGATTAGAAGTCACATCACTAACGAGCTTTACCATACATTACTTTTATTTGCTATATCTATAAATCATGCCGAAAAAACAACAAAATGAATAATGTTTTACATAAGAAATATTGCATATGTCAGCCGTTTGTATAGGTTGCTTTATTACCATACAGCGCACAAAGTCTGTTTACATGTCTTGTAAGGATGTTAGCTACTGGACTCATTCATAAAGGCGGCTGTACATCTGAACGGTGTATTTGGACTCTAATCCTGTATTTAACGTCTGACATACATGTATATCAGTGTTAGATTTGTTATGTGTAATTATTAATAATAATAGTAATAGTAATAACAACAAAAGTCTTGAGCTTTGAAATTTCCTAAAAGAAACACTTCTGTCGTTAAAATACTTATTACCCACTACTGAATGGGACGCAAATCGGATATCGACGTTACTGGTCATTACTGTATTCATGACAATGTTTGTAACTCCCGTGCGCGCTCAGAAATCGGAACAAACCTACAGCGCTCGAGTTCCGAATTAAATCTATTATCGCACAGTGTTGTTCGGTGAGACAAGTATGATAAAATACGTTCATAACTGTACAATCTAATGAAGACAACTTTAACAAAACACGTGTACAGTCTGATGTAATTGTGATCTCCCTTTGTTTAGAAATAGCTTGATTATACTACTACTCCTACTCCTACTACTACTCCTACTCCTACTCCTACTCCTTCTACTGCTACTACTACTACTACTACTACTACTACTACTACCACCACTACCACTACCACTACTACTACGAATGCGACTACTACTACTACTTCTACTACTACTACTACTACTACTACTACTACTACTACTACTACTACTACTACTACTAGTACTACTACTACTACTACTACTACTACTACTACTACTACTACTGCTACTGCTACTGCTACTGCTACTGCTTCTGCATCTGCTTCTGCTGCTGCAGCAGCTGCTGCTGCTGCTGCTGCTGCTGCTGCTGCTGCTGCTACTACTACGACTACTACTACTACTACTACTACTACTACTACTACTACTACTACTACTACTACTACTACTACTACTACTACAATACAATGAAATGTATGTTCATACCTATTGCATGCGTTGATTTATGCGTGTATTCAATATAATTCAATTATGATTTTAGAATGTCTGGTGCAAAGTGATTATTCAAATAATTATATTTCATTCTTATAGCATATAATAAATGTCAGTTGTAATCATTTGGAATGCATTTGTTACCAGATTCTTGACATATTACTCTGTATATATATTTTTTTTCCACTATGTGTATAGTATTGCAGTTATCGTTACAGCATACGACGCTTTTAAATACAATCCATCAGTTATAAAACTACACATACACACATCGGCGATAACTTAAAAGTGAAATTGTACTTGCAAAATGTATCCTTTATGATTTAAAATAAATATATTGCAGAGAAATGACAGTGCGATACTATTCATTCAAATTTAACACACTTTAGGCCACTAGACCCGCGAAAACCCTCGAGTTTTGAAGAATTTTCTCTACGAATCGATGTTGATCGGGTTACCCTGATTGTGCTACGGTATGCCGCTGCAGTCCCGTTCGATAAAAGAAAGGACACAAAGCAAACGGAAACAACAACGCGTAATACAGGCGTCTGTATACCGACAATTAAATGACTTACACAATCGTGTTTTACCGAAAGTCACGACGATTCAATGAAAAGATATTTTACACACACAAAACAGGACGCATATTAACTTCGGATATTTTGTGACAAACGAGGTGAAATTTAAAGCAGGTATGAAACGAATATGAACACATCTTACTAATGCACCACATTTCTCATTCCAAGGAAGACCACAAAATCAATATCAATTTTAGCAGTATGAACATCGTCTGTCTTATTTGTTAATTGACACCAACTTGATACTAGGCATGACCAGAACTAGGTTCTGATTGTGGAATGTCCATGCTCCTTGGACACAGTTCCATAGACTTTATTCACCAACACAGTCGTCAGTCTCACGGAGAAAAGGAGAAGGGGGGCATTGGAAAGAGCGATTGCATGAATTTAGAGGGCGTTACGTAGCCTAGAATGTGTATTCCCGACTTACACGACACTGAAAGTTGTATTAATTTTTGGGATGCACAGATTTACTCAAACATCCTTATTGATCGAATACAAATAGACAACAAATGTGGAAATCGGCAGCGTGTAACAAAATTGACTTATTTAATCTGTTTTTCTGAATTCAATTATATCAACACACATCTGCAAATCCTAAGAGTAACATTCTAATGAACCACAACATTGCATCAGGGTTGATATGGTCAGTGTCTTTCTGGTGTGGCTCATCAGGTCAATGTCGCCATGGTGTTTTCCGCTATTGTCGTGTTTGACTAGGTACACAAGTCGAGCAGTAAAACGCATTTTATACTGAAAGGTCTTTACTTAAACCGAACGGCAATCTGAGCGCTTTCTAAGTGTTTTTCGCAGATGATATGGGAATAATCAGTAAATCGCCTGGAGCAGTGCAAAAATACTTGGATCTTTTATCAAATTACTGATAATGATGGGGATTAAAGATTAAAGATTTATACTTAAAACACTTAAATAATGGGTTTTCGGCGTAGATTATTTCCATCTGAAACATGGACATTTAAAGGTAAGAAGATATAAGTAGTAAATGATTTAATTATTTGGGAAGTTTTTTTTTTTAATGTTCAGTGAAATCAAGAATACTTATATGGAAAAGAACTTGAAGCTATGAATATATTATTTAACAAATGTAAGAGTTTGACTTTGAACCAAAAACACAATTTCAGCTATTCGATGCCTTTATTGGATCTATACTGAATTACGCATGTGAGCTATGGGGTAAAACAAAGTCAAAGCGAATTGAAAAGGGTACACTTCAAGTTCTGGAAACGAATGTCAAACGTTATGCAAAATGTATGTCATGCTGTAGTTTACGTCAAGTGAGGAAGATACCCACTATTTATTCATAGATATGTTACGATGGTTATATTCTCGTTTAAACTTATTTAAACTGATAACATAATTTTAAAATCAATATATATACACGCGTTAAATGATAACCAAACTAGTCTTTCTAATTGGGTATCTAATATGAACAAATATACTACTCAAAATTTGCTAAGGATCGCTTTTTATAGTATGTGTAATTTGAAGTATACCCCTAGCTAGATTCAGCAAGCGTCACGCATCAACGATAAATCAATACATACACATAAAATGAAAACACACATTCTAATATCAAAACCTGCAAAATAACCATTTAAATTAAATTAAATTGAAAATAATGTGAAAATAAAAAGTTATCCTTAGCAAATTTTGAGTAGTATAGTTTGACACCTACGCCTAAGTGTTTGATAATCCAAGCTCTGTCGACGTTAAAATATGTATACCTCATTTTAAAAATGTTGTTATTGGTACCTATAAACTATGAGTGGGTTCGATCCGTTGATAATAGCTCTATCTTAGATATGGACCGTGTGTTTAAGCTTATGTTTGTTTACGAAAATAATTTAAATTTATTACCTAAATCACTAAGACACTACGTCATAAGCTTCGAATTTCGAGTACGCCACGTAGAATTCAAACTGGAAGATATGCTGGTCATAATTTACAAAAAACGAACGTTATTGCCTTTGACGTAACAAACTAGATGTGGAACATGAGTTAAATTTTGTTTGTAAATGTCGTTTATACATTGATATTTAAAAAAAAAAACTTCCTAAAGAAATGTAAATATAAGGCCGTCTGTTTATAAATTCCACCAATGGCTGAATACAATGCTTAAATATGAACTTGTTAAATTAGCAAAATTTGTAAAATAAAAGCTCTGTTTTTAAGAAATAATATTTGTAATGTTGTTACTTAACTTAAAATAGTTATACTCTATATATGATAAGTACTTTACCTAGTATTTTCGTAACCGCATACGATATTGCTTATGTTTATATGATTACTATGTTGTTGTCTGTGACAAAATTGTACGTGTAATATCTTGTGTTTAGATGATGTACACTGCAAGTCTGAATAAATATTTGTCTTGTCTTTTTTATTTTGACTGAATTAATCGGCTGTCTTTTCTATTTGTCTTTCCTACGTGACCCAAGTACCCCTTATGTGCTTCACTTTGTGTTGTGACCTTTTGTGAACGTGTTCAATTAAACACACGGACAATCCCCACACTAAGTGCCAATAAAGGTTGCATAACCACCTGATTTGAAAAATGGCAATTGATTCTTATTATTGATGTAACCAAAACACGCAACAAAGAAGAAATTGTATGTTTTATGGATGATTATTCTATATTGTCCACATTTAATGACAAGGCTTTGCTTTCTGAAGATTGAAATGCACATTGATCACTGCATGGAAAACGACCATATAAGTGGGTTTTCGCAACGTACTCCGCATAGACCTATGCCGCTATACAAATTTATTATTCGATCGCGACACTTCGGCATTAATGCAAAGTTCGACGGCATTAATAGAAAAGCTGTCACGGCGTAATAAACCCTTATTTTATGGGAAACCCATTGCCAAGTCAGCGCGCGTGTGATCGGCGACATAGACAATTCGGACGGCTTTTAGTTGGAGATCGGGAAACTAAGTGATCTGAAAAAGAAATTGAAAACTGTTTGAAAAGGGTTGACTGTCGGTTTAGTCTTTGCAACAGATGTGTTCATATTTTTATATAATGACTAATTTGAAAATGATGTGATGATTTACGTGTGTTTTGCTCTTAATTGTCAGACAAAATTTCACTGTATTTAAAAAAAAACAATTTGATGTGATTATTATCAAACTTACGGACATATCTTCATTTTATTATAAGGTGTGTTTTCGTTTGGTACACTTTAAGAATGTATGTATATTAGGTAAGTATTGAAATTATATTCATATGTTAAGTACGGTTTCCCATATTTAATTCCAAATGTTAATATGTAGTGTAATACTCTTTAAAATTTGTCCGATAAATTCCAATATTCGTATGTTGATAGAACGCAGTATCATAACAGTTATATTTTGAACAGTTTATACTAAACTCATTGTCAATATATCGGACGTATGCGTGTGTTATCACTACTTAGTAATTGTTCAGATTGTATTGAAGACATTATCTCAAAAAGCGCGGAACGCATTTACAAATCATTAAATTAAATAACATACCTCAGTGACTGGTTCCGAGTTTTACAACATTTTTTACTGAACATACATGAATAAATACAAAATGCAATTTGGAAATAATTTCAACAATATACACCATACCTTTAATATACTGTTTTCGCTAAGATTATGTTTTTTGGTCGATCAATTTAAATCAACTACAAGAACAGCATGCTAATGTAGTAATAAACTATTTAGCCCCAAGTAAGTATTATTGACACTCAGGAAGTACCATATGACTTGAAAGAAATGAGTTCTTATCTTGCTGCCCAAATATATGTTCCAACAATCAAACAGCATAACTTTCAATTAATTTTTGATCAATTGATACAGTTGTGTGCGAAATTCTATAAAAGAATCGTAGGCGTAAATTAACCACACATATCCTGAACTTTGGCGCAATAAATTAGGTTACCACGGAAGAGGTTTTGAAAGCAATCAGTGTAATAAATATCTCTGATAACATGTAACATCCGATTCCGCGCTCCTGTTTCATTTAAACTTTCTCAAATGACACAGAAGCGCAATTATCTATCGTTTCATATTTGAATGTTAGATGTAATGGGCATGTTTCGTTTTTTTTTCTTTAGGCAAACATGGCGTACTAAAATAAAGTTAAATAATTCAGCTTGTCGTTTTTACTTGAAAATTAACATTTAGTTTTGAACCATGTACAACCGTTCGGTTGTATATATGTTTTACTATATTTTTTCCATTAATTAAAAAGTAATGCTTTTCCGGATTTTCAATTGTGTCTGTATGTAATACCGAACTATGTGTTTATAAGAAGTTGCCTGGTCACAACACCAGTGTTCATAACATTCACCAAGCCTTTGGATTTATCTCAACAGTGATTCTGTTCACTTAAGTAAATGCCATCAATTGACGGATCATGTATTATTTATGAGAACCAAAAGGGACGCTTGCAATGGTTAATTCAAAGAGGAATTAGTTATTTATAAAGACCGTCTCTAATTGAAAACGACTGAATAAATGAACAAATTACGTGTATATGTTTTTGAACTCGTACCTAAGACGCAAGACCTTGATATGCTTTCGGTTGACAGAATCTCGTTAATATTCGCAAAGCCTACACAAAGCCCACACGCACGGGGAAAATTGCATTTGTTCAGCGTCAACCGTATGTGCCTTATCTGATATTGAAACCGGACGAGATTCTTGGTGAGGCACGATGTGTTATTAGCAAGCGAATGACCAGTTATACAATATGTTTTCGGAATTGTTTAGAAATACATATATATATATATATATATATATATATATATATATATATATATATATATAATAAATATTCATATTATTTTTAACATGATATTAAAGGGACATATCCACACATTTAGTCATAATGACAATTATTAAACAGCATCATACAATTAAAAACGTATTTAATGCATTAAATTGAAAACAAACGTTATATCTCTTGATGAGAAAAAAGCATGTACGCCTCCAGACGCTCAGGATTTGGCAACCAGCAAAGGAGTTATTTCATTTTCATTTTCGTCCTTACTACTGTTATTATAAACATCAACTACAAACAGTACATATATAAATGAAGCAGGATATTTTAAAAGGTATTTGCAAGTGTAAGCAAAGCTTGCAGTTCTAAGTGACAGGAAGAAAGTCATTTTAATCAACGTCAAGATATGATTCGTGTGAAAATATGAAACAGGAAGAGATTCTGGATCATCCGTGTTTTAAGGGGCCAATTAAAACTGTGTGTTCGTTTTTGTTTCAACATTAATATGCATAATAGTGCACCTAGTGTATTAAAGTACAAAATAAGCGTGATATAACATAGTGCCAATGGGGATTAAAAAAATACTGTGAATTCGTTATGCATTTTAAAACCACAGACTAATGGATTTTCAACACAAGCATTCAATAGTATAACATACTTAATATACTATTGTTACATTTGCTACTGATGATCTAAAAGATGGTTTAAATGTGTTTTAAATAATTTATGGTTACACAGACCTTTGTCCTTTGGTAATTCTAGCAGTTATCTTTTAAAAGAGTCATATAACAATATATGTTTATATTATGTTCTTTATATATTAAGCAAACACTAATTTAGTGCTAATAACCTATATTGAATTATAGTCAAACATGGTTTTATTAAAATCATGTAAGAATTTACAACAAATCTCGTGAATTATACTAATTGCCAGCAAAAACTTAATGTAAACTCACTCACACAGAACAAAAATTCCATTGCAGATGATATTCATTTCAATGACAGAAGATGACTTTCATTGTCTCAATGGCTTTTTACGGTCTGATTTATTATGGTTTTATATCTGGCAGATTGACGTCATTTCGTAGGGTGATTAAACGGCATGTATACATGGATGCGGTCATTTTTCACTGCTATTTCTTTGTCATTGTCCGTCTGTATACAATGAAGTACGATTTCATATTAAAACTACGAGTGTTTAACTTGATATGCATCGATACTTACAAAAGCGACACGTTATTATGAATTTACAAATAGTTCGCCATTACATTGTGTTCATGATAACAAATCCCATTAAATATGCGAAAACAAGAAAATCAAAGAGCATAACGACAATTTCTTGCCTGTTTGCATGGAGCCTCTAGAACAATTACGAATATGCCGCTTTTTTGCTATAGCACGAAAGAACGAGAGAAACATTACAAATATTTTGGAGGCGTTTAGTTTCTGTAAATGTGTATTATAACAATATTACCATAACAATAAATGAATAGAAACATTATTCAAATAAGATCATTGTTGATGATTTTCTATATTTGCTTTATTTTAAATTTCTCCTACGACTAAGATCCGTTTAATGAACCATGCATGTTTACCGTGATACATGATCGCAAAACTCACTCGCCGTTCACCATCTTGATTGCGAAGACAACTTATTTTGATTTTGTGTTTGAAATTTTGACCAGATAGTCTCTGTACACATAATACTGTTTACTCAATGTACAAAACATATTAAATGTACTTAATTATTAAAATAATTAAATGTTTATTTAGATATCGTTACCATTGCGCAAAACGCAATACCATATACTATGCAATTCTTATTGCGGTCTCAATCGTATACATTTGAAGTTTATACCAATTCAATATAACTGACTTTCCTTAACTTAGGATCATATGAAGACAGTTCACATTGTGTTTCTATTTATTTCGCGAACATTAATGAATAGCATTTTGTATACTTATAGATGCATTAATGTTTCTATACTCATTATGTATTAGATGTGTTTATTTCAAATTAAACACTTTGTTTTAATTTGTTTCAGTTAATCAAGACGAATACATGAAACACATCGTTAGAGGAAGCCCCTCTGCAAAGTGGTGCTCGACATCTAACACACACCTCATGACGAATACTAATAAAATGACGATTTAACAAAAACGTCTACTATGTATACGTCTTCATGCACTGATCGTTAACAATATGTAGAACCCAAAATAAACACTACAATAGACCTGCAAGCGAAACACGTAAAAGTTAGAGGGTTTATTATAATATAATATATTCATGCTTATTTCAATAAATGGGAAGTCTATCCATGTCTTTTAAACGGCTGCTGTAGAGATATTAATATTTCAATAAATAGTTTTATTGACCGTAGAACGTATTCAAGGGCTGACGACTATGGAAGACTTTGTAATGAGCGGACACGCCTCTATATCGGACTCATTTACAGATATAATTGGGCAGAACGATACAGAAAAATTGAATGTCACCTATTACAATTACCACAATAATTTCCCGGACCCTCCAACACCGACAGAAAAGATTTTGCAGAGTATTATAAATGTTCTGGATCAATATGGCGTACCAAGTCTTCTAACAATAGGCGTGTTTTCCAACGTATTTCTGTCAATTACTATCCGAAACTCAGAACTCAAGAAGATCGCAGCGTGTTGCTATTTTTATGCATCAAGCATCGTTGACACTCTGTATCTTATTGTAATGGCAATCCCGTGGGTGTCGATGCGAATCGTTGACATCTACAACATGGAGGGTTTCTGTCAGCTAGTGTATTATCTGAATCTACTGACAACATTCCTGTCAACCTGGTATGTGGCAATGCTACTCGTGGAAAGGGTAATTATCTGCTACAGGCCTAGCACAGCGGAGAGGTACTTCAACGCATTTAGGACAAAGTGCTACATCACGACGGTGTCAATCTTTGCGATTGTTGGCCATTTGTATCTTACATGGACTAGCGCCGTATCGTACAATCAGATATATAGGACACGACTTTGCTTTGTGATACCGGAAAACTCACAGGACATCATGGTAATGCGAAAAATAGACACCGTACTGGCGTTTATCCTTCCAGTGGCTATTTGTGTCTTACTGATAATGCCTTTATCAGTGTTTCTCTGTGCATCCAATTTCAAATGTACTGATGGGATTCTACGTGTACGGACAAAAGTAATCACCGTGGAGGTGCGGCTTAATTCTAAGAAAAGACGTCAAAAGTATACCGAATGTCCATCGTGCTCCACTCAAACAGATAAAATACAGAAACAGAGACTGATAATGTTCTCCCAGAGCCGGCGTCTAACGCTTGCAGCCGTTGTTATGGCCGTTGTATTTTTAGTTTTGTCTGTTCCCCAGAATATAATCAAATCAAAGATCACCTTTCTAAATGGTGATTACATACGCACGCCTGGGGATGTGTACATTTTAAAGCTTTTTGAAGAGTTTTATAAAATCAATTTTGTTTACAAGGGAGTTATTTATTTTACAATTTTGCCCGAAATGAGAACTAATATTGTGAACCTCGTACTAAGGATCTGTCGACGTGCAAATAAATCTAAGAGGGCACAAAGGCAGGATAATATTATTGTTACCACTTTATAAACAAATGTGTTTGTCATCAATAACTACATGAAGTTTAGCTTGATTTAAATGCAACTGATTGGCCTTAGTGAACAGTCTAGAATGCATGGTTACGAAGACGAAAGGGATTTCATTCAGGCTATTGTACTGTAAAGGCAATCTGTGAATCGGTTGACGAAAACATGAATTAGAAAAAAGTTTTCACAAAAGAAAAATAGTTTAATGTTCATACCTAGATTGATATATTGTTGAAGCATATCAACTATAAAAGCAGTAAGTAGCCGCTGTTTTGCTTTTTATTAGTCGCAGTCTTTGCCTGACTATGGTTGAATAAAACGGACAACCACGCTGAGTTTATTGGTTCATTTAGAGGTGGGGCTACATGTTCGTTTGTGTCACTTACATATTCACCAAAAACGTTACTCCCTTATAAACGTAAATCAACGTTGGTCGTAATAAATGGTTCTGATGTAACAAATGAAAAACGTTGTACCAATAAAATACTAATTGTAACGTCATAACATCACCGTTTTTTTTGTTCCGTAACAGTTTTGAAAATGATCATAATCAAAATATAATTGTTTGACTCGATCGAAAAGAATGTATTCAGGGAGTGCATCCGTGAGCAATATTATTTCAAATCGTAATTATTGTACTAGTTCATCAGCGTCGTTTCAAATATTGGCATACCAAATATTATAAACTGTTCCATTAACGACAAAACTGTTGTTGTTGTTTTTATTAATCCTTCTACCACTTTGCTATGTTGATATACTTTACCCACTGCGTTGTTAGAAGTAATGCAAAACACTCACTTTAGTGCATACTACCTTGTTGCTTTTGAATTATGTTAATAACGCCGACTCACAAATCAAAAGCATTCATCAATTTTTCCTTTCATATCTATACGTGCATTTCTCACAGCTATAAAAAGGCCGCTCTCGAAACGGTCGCATTTTAATGAATACATATTTTTACTTATATTCATTAATATATTTAAACAAATTATTTGAACATGAAACATAAGTTATTGCATTAGATACAATCCCCCTTTCTTTCTTCCTTTTTTATAAAATCACACATATGCAAAATCCGTGGACATGTGGAACAAACCGTATCCGGAAAAGGTCTTAGAATATGTTGAACAAATATATTATCAATATTTTTATAAGACACATTTAATAAATTACAATTTACAACACGGTCATAGATGACATATGTTGATGTCAGTGTAACATCGTATTATTTATCACGACCGGGTATATAACATATATTCCAACAAGTGCTGTAGACCCGAGTGCACACATCGTACTTTACTATACAATACTTTGTTAATTCAAGCTCCAATAACAAATAGGAATCATGCAATTTCATAAAAGTACGAGTCAAAAACAAGACCGGCGCTTATCCCCGTAGATCTCTGCAGTAAATTCGTATTTCGGTCTTCGTGTTTAGTTAATAGAAGAACTATTGTTTTATTGTTAATAGACTATTTCAAATAGCGGACAGTATTTTATAACTAAATAATGTTTATGGAGTTTTTTTGTGGAGAGTATAGTTATCTTAATCTACGGATTAAGGGAAACATACGATATTAAACTAAAACCTGACGCTCTGTTTCGAAGGACGCATCTTACCCATCGTGACGTGATGATGAATGTATGTTACTATAGCAAAAGCAACACAACACAACACAAATGGTAGTTCAACATGTTCAACTTCAGTCATCGCTAGACTTATTATTCGGTAAGACATATATATATATATATCTATGGCACTCTTAATGTTAAGTCCATAGATGTTAAAATACCATCTGTGATAAATGTATAACTCATACATGTTAAATAATTAAACTATATTATATTTTTTGTATTTAAAGGTTTCTCTGCGATTGGTTATTTTACTTGTTTTTCGTAATAAGAAAATTGAACTGAATTTATAAACATATGCGTAGAGGCCGATGTAGAGAAACCATTTAATAAAGGATAAAGTGGTGTAATATGGCATACTTATTTAAATGTGTATATTTTGTCGTTGTTTGTTAAATCGATGCATATGTTTAGAATACAAGCCGAAAATGCTCCCTTTAAAAAACATTCTATCATGTTTATATGATGATATTTGATAGTAAGTAACAAATTAGGATAAATGTATGCTACATTTTAAAAGCCAATTTCTATGTTTCTACATTGTTAATAGAATATCATCCAGTAATCGGCACGAGGACAAACATAAATATCGGCAGCTATACTACCCAAAGTAGTTGATTGAAAAAACCTCTAAGATAAGAACATATTGTATTATAGTTTAAAATCGATTGGTTAAATGCTTAGAAAACGTTCCAGAATTATCTTGCATGTATGCTTTTTGAAATATTGTTCTCAAAGCGATCTTCTCCAAATGTTTGAAACATACAACTACAACTTTTGTTAAAATTTTGTATTCTAGTCTACACTGTTCGTCAACACTTGTATTGTATATATGTCCTCGTGGGCTTAAATGCCTTATTGGATTGTAGTAAACTGTCTGTCTGTCTGTCTGTCTTATTTTAAATATATTATGACAAATCGAATATACATAGATCAATGTGAAGCATACTTTTTCTATAAAGCTTTTCATATTAACCCAATGGTATGTCTACCTCGTATATGTTCCTTTTGTTTAATACATGCTGATTGGATTAACTTCCGTACATATAACAGCGACGACGAGTGTGTTAACATGTGAGTAATGTATATAACATAGGTCCTTGCATTAAACGACATATACTTAAATTATATAAAAATACTAATTTAAGCAGTATTTTGTCTTACCTTGGTTATTGCTTAATTTTTGTTCAAATTATTTCAGCCTATTGTTTTTCATTTTAAAGTTTTCCGGTATGACTCAGAAAACGTCGTGTCATACCAACATAAATTCTGTGTCCGTCGGAATTGCAACCAATTGTCTGTCAGCGAGGATTACACTTGATGAAAAATCCATTGAATTCCATGTCTCGAAAATAGTAAAACACACCTGTCTTAATGAAACACATTTTTATTCGTGTTTTTATAATGATAATGATAGTGAACTGTTTCCGTTATCGTACATTAAACAAGCGCTGGTAGTTTGTCTACGCAAACATGATGTACATTGTTAAATGTTAAGTATTGAATTCACCATTAACTGTCAAAAGTCATTTAAAAACAGTATATCTGACGTAGCGCTTGTAGGTTTACTATTATGTACCAGATGAATCCCGACGTCATTATCTAACTGTTCAAATCCAAATAAGTCTTTACATATACCATTGTGTTCATTATGATGGAGAATAAAATTTGAGCCTTCGGAACGAATTTCGTCTTTTATTACATAAGATCCTGAATATTTTTCATTAAAGTAGTTCAAATCAAATATCTTGTTACAATTAGTCAAATGAAAAAAATTATATTGCCACGTTTATTAGTATTCATATTTGTGATAATGTAAAAATGCCAATACTTAAAACTGATACTAACTTATAATGCATCACAACACCTGTATATTTTATATAGATTAAAAGCAGTTACATTATGATTTCATTCAATGTCAACGTGAGCACACTCAATCTGTTTTACTTGAATTGTTCAATATTATTACCGGAACATTCCGTGCGCTTTGCATTGTGATGGAGATTTAATTGATGTTGTTTTCAACTGATTCAAACGCTTGTGCCACAAATGCGTTATTTGTGATATTCGATCGGAATATGATTTGTAAAAACGTATTAATAAATCGGGAAGCTATTCGGTGGATTTAACATTCAAATCCAGACTGTTTGAAAAAGTACAAAGTTAATATGAGCTTTTTCATAATAGTGATTTTTCAAAGATACATGCGCCAATTTACAAGAAACGTATAATATTAAACGTTATGATGTATACAAACGCTTCAATCATATGTAGTTGTATCTTTTAAGTTGCTTCAACAAGATCGTATTATTTGAGAACCCATAAGGGAATCATAATAACACACTTCCGAGACGATTGAGATAGACCAGAATTCAGAACTGATTATGAGTTGTAAACGGTCGAGTATTGTATAATTAAAACGAACACATATGGTTTGTGAAAACTATCTTTTACTTCCAACGAAAATTGTTTTTATTTAGCAAGTAAATGAATACCTTTCAAAAAATTGAAATTGAGAGCACGTCTCGATTATCCTTCGGTGACATTTGCTCGTTAATAAACGCGAAGCATACTTTTAGCTGGTTTAAGGGAGTTTACCAGATGCCGTGCGTCTAACGATTTTTGAATATGTTCCTAAAATAAAATTTTACGTTTAAAAAAGAGTGATCTGCATTAACAGAAGACATTTGTTAGCGGATTAACCTACATTCGTGATAGATGAAAAGATTATGTGGTATAACAAAACAACGGTAACACAATCGTATGTTTTTGCTAACATTTCGTTTGAATTAAGTAAACTTGTTTGACAACCATTTATTTAATCAGCAAAGCATTTGCATTGACAAAGTTAAATAGAATGTAGTTACCAATTAGGATTTGTCAAATGTATCAAACTTACTACTACTATAGAAGAGCATTTAATGATAACAAAGACCTAAAACTTGTGATAAATTCCTGAAATTCCCTTGAACTTTTGAAAGGTTCATATTTTCAAAATTACTGATTGAATTGAATGGATAACGTATACATCAAGACAATCGTTATGATTATTTATAATTGTTAATGTAGCACGCGTATAAAATTTTGTTAGGGTCAGCGCTCTTGTTGGCATAATAGTAAACGAGAATTACATGTAAGTGAATATGAAAAAAGCGAAAATAACTAGGATGATGATCGTTCGAAATTCTACATATACAATGGAGACGCATGAACGATCATTACTGACGCATTACCTTTCGCAAATTCCTTGAGAAGCACATTGATGGTATTTGCAATCATAGCATTTTAACATCTTATTCCATTGTGTCAGATATTGTTTTACCATTTATAAATATATGGAGAAGGCTTGAGGTATATATAAATTTCTAAAATGTACACGCAAGCATAATTAACTCGATATGCAGTTTGCGTCACAATTACCACAAGGTATTCAATTTAATTAGCTTTTAAATCATTCAGCGTCAATATGTAAAGGAAAATGAAAAACTGAAATCATGATCACTTTAAATAGAGTGAATTATCCATCTTTTATTACGTTTATGCTATTAACAATGTATCTCAGAAGTGCCTTACGGTCTGATGTTAAATGCTTCATGCATTGGAAATCGTCGCAGTCTTCTTAGCGTCATCACAAGCTAAATAAACTACATGTATATACATTCACCTTCAAACGGGTTGTCTTACATTCCTATCGGATACTGGTATAATTCATTTATCATTTATTGGCAAGTGACTAGAAATTATTGTGTCGACATAATACTTTTGAAATGTTGAATATTTTTTCAATGAGCTTGCAGTCTTGCAATATGTTTCTGCCATTTTTCCAGGCAATTGTACAGACATACTCCTGTGCATATTTTCCTTCTGATGTTGTAGTATTAACACAAAAATAAAACCATTTAATGAGCTACTATTTACTGTAGATTCTAAAACTCCAAATCAAATATTAAACGTATCGCAACATAGTCATCCAGAGCTGCTGTTGTTGTTCCAGTGGAACAAGACCTATACATATATACAACACAATTATATAATAATACATACAATATATGTGGTTTCTTTTCCATAGGCATTCCATGGGTCTCGCTTAGAAATGGATAAATCGCTAAACACATGTAATCTAGATTGCATTAAACCCTTAGAGACACATGAATGACATTTATAACTTTCACGTAGATCTACTTTTCATTAATTGTAGCGCATTACATTCCTCGACAATCTCGAATACGTGTCATGTGTATACAATTTACCATTCGTTTTTATAGAAGTTCTCAAGAGCGCTCTTAGAGCTGTTATTGAACCCGGGACCTCCTGCTCGCAAGGAAAACACATTTCAATGTTGTCACTACGATCTTCCTGAGAAAAGACACTATATTGATAATAAGTAATATATAAAGAAATGATTTACAATGTAAGCTGCGTCATAACGATTTTAGAAATGATAATGCGTTATATTTTGGATATAATACAATTTAAAAAGGTATTTAATTCCGGACTGTCACCATGAGTATTATTAACTTACATGCCATGCTACAAATATGAAAATGCACATTAAAAAAGTCCACATTTAAAATCAAAGCGCTATAGGCACTGAAGGCCTGGGGCTAGATTTAGTGTGACGTAAAATGCATTTAGGATGATTTGTCCGAATTTCTCCCTTTGTCCAAATTTATAGGGATTGACCCTAGCGGTTGAGTGCAGAAGCTCAGAGACTGTAAGAAAAGACAATATTTGTGTTTATGCTACAGTGTACAAAAACGGTGGAGGACTACACGATACTGGTGGTGGGAACGATAACCTTTTGTTCAACTATACAGATATGGAAAAAGTTCGTCTACATAGGCGGTGAGGATATACAAGAAAAACCACAACAACAACACGCAAACAAACTGTTATTGTTGGCGTCAAATAAATCACTTTCAATAGCCTTAAATAGCGTTCTATTACATAGTTAACAGATCAGGAAAACACCCATACTTTTTTGTAATATGTATACAGAAGAAAATCCACTTTCCCTGATAAAAAAGGTGTACAGATTGTGTACTTTGTCTCACGTAGACCTTTTCGCGCTTGATTTGCGCAGTGAAATTCCATATCTGGTTACTTCGTCTATTTCCGAGAATGATCGTGATTTTTTTTTTATTTTCTTTTTTTTCTGGATAGTCTTGTTAACGCAAAATAAAATAACAATATTTTAAAATATGTTTATAAATACCAAATAAAATGTCTTCAAAAAATGTCTCAGAGACAAATTCTTCTTACTGTCACTGTAAACTATCGTATCTTTTCGGCCTAGACCGCAAAGTGAGGAACTTTTTTCGCATGAATATATGTAAACAATAAAAATAATGTCGTATTCAATGCTTAGCAATTTTGCTTCAATAATATTTTTAATACTTTTTATGATACTGTCATGTTTTATAGTGATGGTTTGTATTTACAAGGCGGGTAATTGAGATTTGTGAAGAACTACTTTTATTGCGCATGCATAAAGTGGTAAATTGGACTTTTGGGAATTCGGTTTTTGGCAACCAGCCAATTCGGATAGGCTCAGAAATGTGTATCATTACTATGACCTTGGGACTACACCCCAGGCCAAAAACTATCCTGGACTACAAACACAAGACAATTTCCCATGAAAACAGTATTTCGATTTGTATCATTGATTCCGAAGAAAGGAAACACCACATGATAACAGTTAGTTCCGGTGGCATAGAGGTGACATTCACTTCTTTTTTTTAAATTGCTCTCCTCTTTTTTCTATCTTGTGGCCACGAGTTAGCTATGTCGTGGCCACGAGATAGAAAAAAGAGGAGTGCAAAACTAAATAAAAGCGGCGTACAATTAAAAAAAGAGCGGTGCTTCTCTTTTTTTAAATTGCTCTCCTCTTTTTTCTATCTCGTGGCCACAAGTTAGCTATGTTGTGGCCACGAGCTAGAAAAAAGAGGAGTGCAAAACTAAATAAAAGCGGCGTACAATAAAAAAAAGAGCGGTTCAGTAAATAAAGGCAGAGTGCATTAAATAAAAGAGGAGAGAATTTTCGTCATCCGAGATCCCGAGTTAGTCAGCCAATCAAACGTTGCGTAACATGTGTTAATTTTCTGTACGCATATATATAGCTGGTCAAAGCAGGCAAGGCTCTGATATAACATAACATACTACTATTAGTACTACTATTACTGCTACTACTACTGCTGCTGTTGTTGTTGTTGCTGCTGTTACTACTACTACTACTACTACTACTACTACTACTACTACTACTACTACTACTACTACTACTACTACTACTACTTTTACTACTACTACTATTACTACTTCTACTACTACTACTACTACTACTACTACTACTACTACTACTACTACTACTACTACTACTACTACTACTACTACTACTACTGCTGCTGCTGCTACTACTACTACTTCTACTACTACTACTACTACTACTTCTACTACTACTACTACTACTACTACTACTACTACTACTACTACTACTACTACTCCTACTACTACTACTACTACTACTACTACTACTACTACTACTACTACTACTACTTCTACTACTACTACTACTACTACTACTACTACTACTACTACTACTACTACTACTACCACTGCTACTACTACTACTACTTTTTTAACTACTACTACTACTACTACTACTACTACTACTACTACTACTACTACTACTACTACTACTACTTCTACGACAACTACTGATACTTCTTTTACTACTACTACTACAACTACTACGACCTCTACTTCGACGACGGACGACCAACGGACGACCGACGACCGACCGTTGGACGACGACCGGGGGACGATCGATGTTAAGACGAGGGACGACCGACGGACGACGCTGGATGGACGACCGACGGACGACCGGAGGACGGACGATGGGTGGACGATGGACGACCGATGGACGACGCCGGATGGACGACCGACGGACGACGACCGGAGGACGGACGATGGACGACCGATGGACGACGACTACGACTACTACGACGACGACTACTACAGTAGCAGTAGTAGTAGTAGTAGTAGGAGGAGGAGGAGCAGTAACAGCAGTAGCGATGGTAGTAATCGTAGTAGCAGTGGTAGTAGTAGTAGTAGTAGTAGTAGTAGTAGTAGTTGTAGTAGTACCATCATCCACTACTTAATCCGATCAAATACTGAAGCAGAAACACCTAATTGTCTTCCAGAGTCGGCGTGTAATGCTTGAATCTATCATTATTATTATGTTCTTGGCAGTGTCTTTTTCGCAGAACAAAATAAAAACAATTTTAAATGGCGATTACATTTGTACGCCTGTGGATGTAAACATTTAGTTTAAAGGCTGTTTGAAGAAATGTTAACAATCAATTATGTTTATGAGGAGTCATATATATGAACACTTTTCCGAAATAAGGCCTAGTCTTATAAATCTCAAACTGCGAATCTGACGACGAGGACGTTAATAAGAGGTTACAAAAGACAGGATTAGATTATTGTTTCCATCATTTATCAGAAATTGTTTGTAATGTCAAAACATAACGAAATCAAGTCAAATGTGTCGATCATCTCAGCTTTTTCCGTCAAAATGTTGCCACAAAGTACATGTCATGAATTAATATATACTAGCATATACTTATTGACTAGTGGGCAAAATGACACCTGTACAATATGCTATTTACCTTTGGATTGTTTAGTATATGATCACGGTATCTAACGCATGCAAAATCATTGTACATGATTGACATAATTTATCCGTGTTTTCCAATTCACGAAAAGATTAACACATTACCATCATTTATTATAATTATGGCTGTTCATACAATTAACATTAAAACAATTACAAAAGCTATATAAAATGTTACTTTTTAAACTAAGCAACATGTCAACGTTCTCTCCAGACTCAGGTTGTGTGATGCGTAATCTTTAGCTCTAGCACACACAGCATGTCGTAATCGCCACGTGATAACACATGGGTTTCGAGAATATGCCATGTATTGTTTTATTGCGACCTAAGGTGTCTAGACAAAAGAAAGTGTCTAAATAAATAATATAATTATAATTGAAAATACGATTTTCACAATAGCTTTAATTTTTGTGTTCTAATAATAAGTTATCATTTTTCTAAAATACTAAGATTCAAATGATATTTTTTTAAACATATAAACAAATAAAATAGTATAATACATTTTATTAAATGCCAGTATTCTCAATATCGATGTAGTAGATAAATGTGCATACATTCTCCAATCAAGGCAAATCGCCGTATAAGTTAATGTGACCTCACATAAAGTAAATCACGCATTACAATTAAAAAAATAATACATCTGCAAAACAATCGTTTTTTATCTGAAAATGTCTTTCTCCGCAAAGTTTCAAACGAAACGTCGAATAATATTTCCTAACTGAACATGACTTATGCTTTATCAGAGCATGTGTTGATAGCAACTATTTTATATTCTGTAAAGTCGCACAAGTAGTATTGCGTAGCATGAATCGGACCATTAATTATCATACTATAAACATATATTGAAGACGTGCTATTGTTGGAAGTGTGAAAAAGAATGTGGCTGGTCGGCATCGTGTAATGTCATGCCCATCACATTAAGCGCGTAATGCTGTGTTATAGGGATTAAATTGATAGTATTTTCGACTTATTCATATGATACTCAGAGGACGTATGTCAGACATCCTGCCCGCTGACAAAACCGTTTTTGTAATCTTAGAATTTGGGATTGGTGGTACACAATGAATAGATATAATTGGCAGCCAGTCGGTGCTTTTGTACTTTGAGTCTGTTTCATAGTTTCATAATTGTTCCTAGAAAAATATGTTCTTTTATTCAAAACCATACATAATACTTAAACTTATGCGCATTATATCATTTAACAAACATAAAACATATATTTAATTTAAGCTTGAAATTAACTGAGTATGTTGAGTATTTTTATGTTAGTTGTTAAATTAAATTTTCGCTATCGAACAATTATCTCCATCAGTACAAGTTGTCTTTGAAACGTTAACTTTAATGTAAGATATAAATTACGCACTATGTAGATTTTTTTAATTGTATGCAAAATTATGTCAGGCATATTAGATTGTCAATCATAGTTCTGAATAAAATTAACACTAACATTACTGTTATGCTGAATCCTGGAAACGAAAATCATGTGTGATATCAATTGTAACACAAATTGATAAAATAAACAAAAACTAATCTTACAAGACCGATTTGTAATGAAGTTATTTTTTACAACGGAATAAATTGTGAAACTTGGTACTCCTATGCTGTGATATTGCCATAAAATATTGAAAGACAAAATTATAGCGTGCGCATGTACGATTTGTGGTAATTGCGTTAGGGGGATCGTTTTGGGATAGGCAAATAAGGCTGTAATGGAAATAAAATGGCTTGAAACTCCTTTAAGTGCTGTGCTAAACGTTAATAACTCGAGGACACCATTTTTATATTATTAGAATTATACTTATTACTCGTACATTTGTTACCAAAATTATCATGTAATAAGTACTCAAATTCACCAGATTTATTTTCACCAATCTCGTGGGCGATCAAATGCGAAGAATGCTGTTTTATGTATAACTTCAGTTTACATTGATCTTTAATTACGATCGTAACGTTTGATGTAATATGCTCAATTGTGATATGTGCAGTTCGCTAACTTGAGTATGGGCAATATGTTTAAAATTAACTGTAGTATGTTATAACCGTGTTCATTTTGTGTATTTATTTTAAAAACTAGAATTATTCATTAATTATACAAGAAAAGTTATCCCTTAAATATATTCTGATCTAAAAAAACTTTAGCGATGTATAGCCATTTCTCTTTATTGATTGTATATAGTATGTAGCAACAGTATTATCATACTATGTGAAGCGTTCGCAGAGCTATATATTAGTCAACCTACATACGTTTAATGAACATGTTAATGCGTTTTCCATCAACGATCTGTTTTCATTAAGTATGTTGTTTCATTTGCAATTTTACCGCTGGTATGCTGTTATCGACCTGTATGTCCACTTGAAACGACGTTATTTAAATAAAACATTTTGTTATGAGTTTGCATCTATTTAAAATAAGGTTAAATACATTTTTCTTTTGCGTTATTTATATTTGATTTAACAGATAATAGTTTTGCGCGTCCTTATATCCGGAGACAATTTGGAACAGCCTTCGGTCCAAACATGCCATACATTATATGTGATGACAAAGAGATGTGCTGACTAATATCAAAAGTGTAAAGTGTTATAACGTGTATGTATGCATAACCAGTTTGTGGAGACGCATTCACGTTATTCATTTCAACAATCGATACACAAATAATTCAAAAGTACAGCCGTAAAATGTATAAATACAGTTTACATACAAGTTTTGCAAGAGCTGAGCCGGTAATAGAGAACGCTGACAAACAGCATATATTCTGGATTAATTGCAACTGTACATTTACACAAACACATCGCGAAAAAAAGAACACATCATACATGACACGTTGTTCTTATTTGATTAATTGAACTCTATACGCTAAGCCTCAAACAGAATTATAATTTCAATATCTGAAAGTGACACCCTAAGGCATTTGTTTAAGCATGTGAGCAGTTATTTATACGATCGTTATTGAATCTATAAAGGTCATTTTGTTAATATTTAATCCGCAAAAGCTTAAGTTTTGAACTTGATCAAATTTCATTATCTTTATTGTCTTTGTAAGATGTGTACAAAGATGTTCGTACTATAAACAACTGTATGGTCATTTGCAGTGCCAGATTTTACCCGAATAATTCAGGGGTATATGTGAAATCGCTTTATCTATTAATACAGTTATTTCATATACAGTTCTTAGTACATATATTTGTTTATAGTTTAAAAGAGATTATAGAAATACTGATAACATTCGCAATTCCAAGGTACGTAAACAGATTATTGTTGGAAATAGAAACACAGCCTCTTGTTTCGACTCTAAACCTCCGCGAATTTTTACTTTTTTTATGAAGTACAAGTATAATTAATATGATTAAGACGACGAATTGTCTTGACGTTATACGCTGTTTACATTTCTATCATCGATTGTTGCCTGGGTGAACCGAACGAATGCACAAATAGCAAATTAAACTGCAATAAATTTGCAAAAGGCACTTGTGTCTAGACATTTGTCTTCTGGGAAATGCATGCATTAAGCCTACTAATTATTACACTTGTCTTATCAACAAATCATGACATTTAATACGAATATTTACTATTATTTGCAAGTGCTATGGTTATGTTATCGGTTAAAAACGGTCACGTAAGTACGTATTCTCTTAGCAAATGGAAAGAAAAAACCTATTATTCTGCTAGAAAAATACTAGTAGAGTGTTAGTTGTTATTTCATACAATAACCTGTTTTATATAAAGTGGATAAGCCCATTTGACATATTGCATATGAATTGTACTCCAACACAGTCGACGTATTTTGAAAAGCAGTTTCTTTGTATTTTCCAACTGATTAATAACGCCTTCAATTGTAATACATATGCATTTTAATTAAAATCGTGTAACTACACAATCGTTCCCAAATCAAAGTCAGCGTGGGTACAGTTTTCCGATTATAAATATAGTTATAATAATAAAAATAACAACGTATGTTAATCATAGTAATATCACCTTGGTCGATAAGCAAATGAATTTATATTTTTAATCTACTTAAAACGTTTGAATAACCATTTTTGATAGAAAAATAAGCATAGAATTGCGGTTTTTTGTGTAAATACCTTGATACGTACACGTGAATTAAATTTCACGTTTTTGCATGCAAGATTATTTAGAACAGGAAAACATTTATTGTAAAACTACTGGGATACGTAAAGCTATTTTTAATTGCATTGCATCATGTTCCCTGTATTTCATTATTTTAAACCTGACGATATGCTTACAATTGTGTCATACATTGAACACACAACAAGTAGGTTATAACAATAAAAAAGTAAATATAACGTTACAGTGCATGACTTAATTCACATATAAATGACCCTTTGCTGAGGCAATACATACACCTATCAGTATGTAAGTCGAGCAAGTCGATGTTTTTGGGATCGTCACAATTTCAAAATCTAATCCATAGATGAAAACAAAGCCGATCCGTTTCAGCGATGTGATATATCGGTTGATATGGCATGTGATTTTTAAAGGATTTACTATTGTTTTTACGCAGATACATATATGTGTTTTCCAAAATCAAGCCATTTCGGATAAAGACTTTTATTAGTATCAGCAAGTCCATTATTATGCACATTTTGAAAGCTTTCCAATCGGTACAGTGCGTCTGTAAAAATGAGGGATTATTAAAGCTTTGAAGAGATGCATCGAGCAACATATTTGGCTTGGTATGCTTCTGCAACGCAACATCTAGTGCATGCACAATCCATTTCCTAAATTGCTTATCTGCGTAAGCAAGAATGAATGCCAATATAAAGTTCCACGGACTTCTGTGAATATTTATCTTCTACATTGATTGATTAATTCACGATATTATCATTCATTCAGGCAACTCTGCGTACGGGAATAAAGCAAATAATGCGAATTGAGATTTCAACGATATGTAATTGTCACGGTTGTTAAGATTTGTCTAAATGGTTTTATTCACAATTCTCAACCCATCAAACAAATTAATACAAACATAAGACCATTTTCACTTCAAATGTTGGACCTGAAGTACGTGTATCATAATTAAGGGTTGTAGTTTAACATGTTGTTTTATGATATGGGCTGTGATCTGTGAAAATGGAGTTTATTGCATGTGCGAAAAGGGTCGACCCAGATCAGCCTGTGTAGTCCGCATAGATTTATGAGGGACGACAATTTCCGCTTTTACGATATATTTCGTTTAAAGAAAGTCTATTATTAGCAAATATCCAGTTTTGGCGTAAGTGTCGTCCCTGATTAGCCTGCGAGACTGCGAGGCCTTATCTGGGTCGACGCTTTTTACATTCATTAAACCCCCTTTTCACAGCACGGTCAATATTTAAAGTGTGTAATCTTGAAAATATCATACCCTACATGCTTGTGCTCCAGTGTACATCCGCCTTGCAACAAATATTTACACTCATTTACACGACAATCAAAATATCGTAACATCAGTTTCACAATAATACGCGGTCGAAAAGTAATAACCGTCATAGCGGAAAAATGATATATACGCTATATATGTTATATTGATTGATATCTTATTAACAGTTGCTCCGTAGATTGCACATGCATTTCGTACATTTGTGTTCACAATATCTGCACAAATGCAGCAAACTTGCAGCTTTAGACTAATTGCCAACTTGATAGACTTTCTAGTATAATATGCTTAGTGTTTTATCATTCATATAATCTGTGAACTCTAATCAATTTATCCCGTTACTTAAATCAGATTACGAGACCAGTATATCACTAACTGGAATAAAGGTGTCACATCATCTCGTTCAATGATTATATATAAGGAATTAAAACCAATATTCAATATGCGTATCTTGATAATGTCGAAAATAAAAAACATAAAAACGTTATTGCTAAATTACGTTTGGCGTCTGACAAATAAATTATTGAAACGGGTAGACACCAGAACATTGTCAGAGATCAACGCAAATGTTTTTTTTATGAAACCTAAATGATATCGATGGTGAATATCAATTTGTTATTATATGTCTTTACTAAAGCCATGTTAAGAATTAACTAATTCCAAACTATTATAAATCTCTCGCCACATTTGTTCAAGTTTATCGAACTACTTAATAGTTCAAATAAAAAAGTGTTAAGAAACCTAGCCATATTGTGTTTAAAATGCTATAAAATACGAGAGAATGTCTTATATATGTAGGATAAATTATATATTTTTCACAAAGTCAATAAGCTTAGAATAATGTTATACGTGTTGCAATTATTAAGCTACATTTTTACATTATGTGATCACTATGTATTAACCTCATCCATGTGACATCCTCACTAAAACATGATGTATTTCATTCGTTTTAAAATTGATATTTCTGCGAAATGATGTATGTTTTTTATTTAAGTAAACGCATGCTGTGATTGCATATTTGCTTATTACGATGAGCTGTTTATGTGCTTGTGTCGAAATACACTACTCCGTTCTGTTCATATACCGATAATATACATTTGAAATAGAATTCATATATATGCATTGTTGCTCCTTGTTTGAAAATGAATACGACGCCAGAGCATAAAATACTACTTGATGCATTTCCTGTCTGCTTGCGTTTGCATAACATAACTAGGGACACGCTTATGTAAATTCAGCCTAGATCGGTTATCATTAAAGAAATAATTTATCATGATACAATCATTGACATAAACACATTTTTTAAGAAACACCAAATAATTGAGTAACCGTCTTTTCACGCAAATGCATTTTGAAGCACTACCGATAAGCTATATAATGTAATCAATCCCTTTATTAAGTTGTATCATAAGCAGTTCCAAAAACACAATAACTACCATGAACATATGGTCCCTTACTTGACAGAGAGAAAAAATAGCTTATTTGCTATTTATATTTTGTTTCATGCTTTATCGTGAATATTTGTAAAACACAAACATGTGTTGTCAATTCTGATTTATGATGTATTGCTTTAGATTGTAATTGTTCTTTTTATGTAAACTTAATTCAGACAACATATTTTAGCCTAAATTCATACATGTAAAATTGCATTAATCCACCATTACCTTCTTCAAAAACTTATAACAATTAACATGTTTACTAAATGTCCAAGATAATTCGCAAATCGCATAAAAAACATTAAACTGCAATATTCAGGGATTCAGCGCATCAAGACACGAATGCCGATACGCAACAACATTTTAGTTAAACAATAATTATTGATTAAATTATCTATCCATTGCTGTACAAAAGTCTACCATCGTTTTCATCATAACCAATTAAAATACTTAATATTAATATTTAGTTAACGTGATTAAAAATAAAACACAACTATGCTTAGTTTAAGTTAATACATATTACCCTAACCCGATGACTTAAACTCGCTGTGCTCGATTTTCCGGTAGGCTGGAATCCTCCTCGAAGCACCATTTTGTATTGCTGTTTTTTTCATTTTTATTTATGCCATTTGGCTTAAATTCGCGAGGGTAAAATAATTGAATTGCTTGACTTTTTTCTCAGTCCAGAAAACAATTGTATTATTTTCTACTGTTTGATTAGCTCGAACTCGCTTCCAGTCACAATAAGTTTTCATTAATTAGAAGCGCTAAATAGGGGTCACGCTATACTTGATGTTAAAGCTTTTGCAAACTAATCGTCGACCCGTTAATTGTTCGAGTGAACTGTGCAATCGTTATTGCGTTGAAATAACGGAGGTAGGGGTTTTCTGCCGCATCGATCGATGAAGTAGACAACAAAACACCGAACCCATTTTCGAACACGTCCGTAAATTCCTAGATGAGTGCAAAGATTTGCAAAATGTTTGAAGTCAAAATGATGCAATTGAAAATTCGTATCCAGACAACGTTTCATCAAAACCACATAGACTGACATTATATCATTTTGAAAAAATTAAATGACAAGTGATGTGTATTTTTGTGGTTTAATATAGTTCTTTTTTTTGTGATTTATATAAGTGCTATTTATTACAATAACCCGTACATGGACTTCGTGAAAAAGAGCTTATTCAATGACCATTAACATTATGATATGTGTTTTATGTATGTGTACCTGTTGTTTAATGTAATTTACATTAATATATATTAAAGTTAATATTTCTTTCTTATCAATGCATGAACAGAACGTAGTACGGAGTTTAGGCAGTATGAATACCCCTCTACTGGAGATGAAAATATGTGCAAACTAATGTAAGTAAACACATAACAAAAACACTTTTGACTCGAAAAAATGATGGCTCGAACTTTTCTTTTTGGTCTCCGCGAGTTTGAGCAATCAGGCTTTGAATGTATTTAGTTGAATAGAATGTATTAAACAAGGAGGTTTAAATCATCGTAATTTTACAGACTGCTTAAAAGTTCATTTACCAAGTATGTTTTTATCTACTTGTGTTGTGAATTTATGTTTATAAGCACGTTCCTTTTAGACATATACGTGTAAAAAATCTGGCTTGTGCATTTAGGCATTTAAACGTTTCTTAAATAAGAGTATATACGTATAGATATGACGTCGGTAATATAATTGAAGATGCAGAACAATACCTTCAAAATAGTGGTAACGATGTCATTTTTATTCTTATTAAAAATGAAATATTGACCTTATAAAGTAGTGACCGGATGAATTTCCCTTATCTTTGATCATTATTGCTGTAGTAATTCCTTATTGCCAGATACTGTAATGGCATTGTAACAACTATAAAACACCTTGTATTAACCGAGTCTTGTCACAATAAGATCATTTTTAAGCGTATTTTTCAAGTGATCCTTCCTTATGAGTTGCCTATCCGCAAAAGGTATTTAACATCGGCATATATAAACCAGTTGGAAAATAAGAACCTCAGAAATATATTTGCCAAATTACATGTATTTTCCCACACATTAAAGATTGAAATCAGTCGTCATAATAATGTGCAGAGACAAAATAGAAAATGAAACATCTGCAACGCTCATGATAATGAAGACGGTATTCATTTTGTCCTTTAGTGCTCCATATAATTATTAAAGGAAAAATGTATATCAAAATATGTATATAAACAAACAATTATGCTTAAATAAGTACGTTAAATGTAGAAGCGAAAATAAAATTACTTTAAAAAAATGTTAACATACAGTAAATAACCCTTTCCACAAAAAGACACGTCAATGGCTACAGTTTAAACATGATTAAGTCGGTGACTTATTCAGTACAAAAATTGATCACATTCCCAAATCTTGTTAGATATGCCTGTTTGCGTATGTTTTGTGTTGTTGTTGGTTTGTTTTTCAAATATTTTATGTTTTGTATAATTGTTGCGAAAGTAATTTTGTCGCATATATTCTTATAGATCAGCTATATTTTTTCGCATGATGGTCGACGTTGAGGTATGATCAAATTAAATTGATAAATGTCTGTAGATGGAGATATTACTTTGAGACCTTATGATTTCTCTCTAAATCAAACGACAAATTTACGGATATAAATTCTTTGAGTCAACCATTACATCAACGGTTTATTCGGGAAAATAAACCGTTAATATAATTTTCCTTTTACTATATTAAGATCTCAATTAAGCCCTCATCAACAGAATTACATTGACTTTGTTTGATCAACGGTGTTAGCCATCTAGTAGTTCATTACTGTAATGAACTGCAAAATCCGGGTAAATCTAATTTCAGTACAAAGGAAGTACAAAGGAAGTACCGTACACTCTATAACAAGACTTTGTATTGTACTGTCTGCAGAAAGCAAAGACGGACTATTAAAACTAATACATGTTCAGTTTCCTCCTGTGACTTTTACCCTCGAAATTTATATGTGAATCTCATAATAAGACGACTATTTGTTTGAGACGTACACGAAAATAAAATCTTAATATCTATAACTTAACCATTAATGAAAATGGTTTTAAACACATAAGAAATAGAAACAGAATACGTTAAAAGCACGGACGGTTCCGGGGATGTTAAAGTTTATCCGTTTGTGCATTTTAGCACTTCCTTAAAACTCGCTCTATTATAATTTTCTTAGCCTCATGCAACAAACTTTTCTCGTCCTAGAACCAATCATGTACTCCCATTATCGCCACACACTGTGTTATGTTTTTTTTTTGCAGTGTTTCAAATGAGTATTAAGCTTTCAAAACATAATAATATGCAATTATGAACGTTAGGTCCATCGTTACTTTATGACCATCAGTTGTAAATTATTTTGTATCTACCGAAGGCAGCAGCATTACACGAGCATTACATAAGTAGCATCGCTAAATACTATATATAAATCTACTTAAGCTTTTTAAGTTAAATAATTTCTGATAATTTGAATTTTAATGTTTTTATGTAACTGTGACGCGACAAATCCCCATTCTGAGTAAACAAGTTTACGTGTATATGTAAATTATTTTATATTTTACGAACATCTTTTAGAAATTCGAAGCCTCAAAATAACTTAATTCTGTGTCATTAATTCTTCAGTTTATAAACCCATTTGGGACAAGTATAGTCTTTCACGTCATGTTGTTAGAAATAATTCTCTTTTTTGTTTTTGTGGCCGCTATGTTTAGTCTTTTGCACAGATTATACCACATTCGTTGCTTACTTTTGTTTGTGATTGCATGACTTATTATCGTTAAATGTACCATTCAAAACAATGGGAAAATATGATGATCAAGTTCAAGAACCTTCACGCTGGCACACCCGTTGGCATTTATTCAGTACTTCAGCTGATTTATTGTACTCTCATTAATATCATTTGACTAGTCGTTTGCTGGCTTGCTATATCATTCTTACTTCGTATATATAGGAGTGACTTCACATCATTTGTCTAACCGCAATGCCTGAGTGGGACAGCATGCGTCATGTTGGCAATACAATATGTATCCATTAAATTATTCCAAAAAAGTAAATATAATCCTCATCAAAATGAAAATAAACCGGTATCAAAAACAAAATTATTCTTTAATATCGATCTATATATAAATGTGCATTTTATTCTATACGCTTTTAAAAAACTAAATGGAACATCAAAATTGGCTAAGAAAGCATTTTATGCACAGAGACATCATACGAATATCAGTCAAATAGCATACTAAATAAACGAACGATATGAGAATATTCCTATTCTTACTAAAAACAAATATATTGTTAGCATTCAAACAATAATAACCTCGAAATCACTAGGGCCATGTAGTTGATGGCCGTTGACGACTTTATGAAATATTGTTAAAATTGCTATTATAGTAAAGTTCAATTTTAAGTATTCAAGAATATGCACATCTTGGAAAAAGAAATGACATGTATTGTTCTTTGCAACGATGTCTGTTCCAATTTACAATAAATCATCAACATATTAAATATATATGTCTCTTCAGATTAACAATCTTACCATATCTTATTATTATTACATAGCAAATCATGGAAAATTTGAGAAAAAAAGGAAGTGAACCGTCTGAAAAAGGAAACAATTATAGATAATATTTCTCTTAGTATTCCAATTATTTGAACGTTACATTACAATTACTGCCATTATTCTACAGATGCCACAACGCTTGTCTAGAGGAACGTTTTTGCAAGATATGTATATTCCCTTTATACAGTGTTAAGGCAAAATGTCAAGGCTTTTGGGGAAATGGTATTTTTAATCATCTGAAGGGCCTAGCACAATGGAGATGTAATTTAATGCATCAGGACCCTGTCAATAATGGCTTATTTTGACTGAAGTAAATCACCTGCCCAAAGGCCGTAGCTAACAACCTAAGAAAACGTGTGTACATGGTGTAACAAACCCGTTGTTCAAAGTCTTCATGAAGCAAACTCTACAAATTGTGTATTTACATGCATAATAATTCATATATCAGTGTTTAAGTGTGCCCCAGATTGTAAATTTGCTCATACAAACTGTTGTTCTTAAAAGATTGCGGATAGCAAACGATTTTGCCCCATGCAATTAGTTCTTGTCTAGAAGAGCTAATATTTAGAATTTGTCGAACTACATTTTTGGTTGAACAAATGAAGAATAATACTGAGAAAAGTTTTCCTGACACTGTCACAAACCAACACAAAAATATAAACGATGCTAAATGGTTCAAAACAAAAAAAAGATTAAGGACAATCTACTTAACGCGCAATACGGCACTTAACAATTCACAACGAGACTCGACAACAAAAAATGGCATGTGGGTATTTGTTTGGTTCTCCGCAACCTGTTGCTTGTCTTATGTCGAAATGAATATTGATTTCCGCGTCCCCGTGTCTTCCTTTCGAAAATTCTTTGCAAGTGTGAACTGTCGTTTTATAAATCCGTGATCACGAATCGCGATACTCATCCCTACAGGCGGTATTAAAAAACAGGTGGCGAAAAGCAAAGCTATTTAGATTTTCGTTTGAAGTGTCAAGTGACTTAGTATTGTGTAATTCGTCGTTGTTCAATATCGTATGTCACGCGAAACAGTGCAAATCGAGCTCCACAGTCGGCATGTTTGATCTTTGCAATATATAGTATTGTGTGCGTTTTCAAGAAGTGTGATGTATCGTGCGTCAATTTAGAAAACGATTATACGAGAGGCACCCAGATTATATGGGAACAAAACTGAAGAACTGTCATAAAAACTGCACTCGTGCTTTTATTGGTGTAATTGTTCAATAAAAGATCACTGACATGCGTAAATACGACTGCAAAATGTTTGGCCACGATGAAAGAGTATTGTTACTAACAATTTGATGCAGTTTTCTCTCCTAGTCCTAAAGAGCCTTGTAAGACTATTGCATGGTTATCTTTTTGCTGATGTAGACAGCGTTTATGGATATCTAAGATAACAAAGTCCATTGGAATAGCACCCTGAAACTTAGGCATCCATTGGCAATAGTCAATGAAGTTGTCTTTTTCCTTTTTAAGAAAACCGTTAGTTTGTTTAGATGTTTGACTTTTTTATTATATTAAACTTGCTTTAAACGTCAGTTGTTTTGTTGACAAAGCAAGTCTCGGTTTTTCTCTATAACTGGCACCATCCCATGCCATGACACCCTTTGCGAAAGAATCTATTTTAAATTACCGAATATTGTCGCTAAATGCTAAGCCTATTCTCGTGTAGCAAACTTTGCTTCGCCCGTACAAAACACTAAAATAAAATTACCATATCAGAGATAGCACAGTTCTTCACAATCTATATCTTAGCTTCGTGTATTGCAATGATCAAGGCTTCCTCTTTTTATTTGCGCCATGCTACTATTTTTATGATGATGATATATACAATTCCTATCAAGTTTTCTAGCATAGACGACATCTCAGTTTTGGTCGGTTGATTAACTTTTGCTATCATACTATTAATATCTCTGATGACGTCCGGTGTGGTCACATTTCGACAATATCTAAACTTTGGCATGAGATGTCCAGACTAGATAATTTGGCGTTGACATTTAATATGTACACGGTTTATCTTGATGGAACCTATTTAAACCGAATTTTGCATTGCCTTTAACTCTTTTTGAATACTACTATAAGTTTGTTAAATCTTCAAAAGTGAAATCAAGCAAGCGATGTGTTTGTGAAACATTATGTGCCCATATATTTGACCTTTGACCTTGAATGATGACCATGACCTTTCACCACTCACAATGTGCAGCTCCACGAGATACACATGCATGCCAACTATCAAGCTGCTATCTTCATAACTGCAAAAGTGTACATTAAATTAGCGATTTTGACCCATATATTTGACCTTTGACCTTGAAGGATGACCGTCCCCTTGAGCTTTCACCACTTAAAATGTGCAGATCTATGAAATACACATGCATGTCAAATATGAAGTTGCTATCTTCAATATTGCAAAAGTTATTGCAAATGTGAAAGTTTGCACAAACAAACCAACCAACAAACCAACCAACAGACAGGGCAAAACAATATGTCCCCACTATAGTGGTGGGGGACATAAAAAACGTCCACTCTATCAGTAATTTTTCCCGCACCATTGTAAAATGACAAAAAGCAATCTTGAAAAATAAATTGGTTATGATTGTACAAAATAGTGTACAAGAAATGATCATTGGGCTTGAACGCGAATCTCTCTAAACGTGGACACATATTTTATTCAAACATAATCAGGGCGCCTCTCGTAGCCTTCTCAGAACAATCACACTCTACACTGGCACTAATATTTCGATGCATGTGTTTCTTGCAAAAATCAAGCGGAAGCGAATAGTCAAATGGTGAAGTTGTTCATACTCATGTTTCTTGGTTTCCTAGTTAATTGACATACAGTGCGTCGCACAGATTTTATGAAGATCCCTAGAGCGACTAACGACACTCAATCTGGCAAACCAGACTCTGTATTATATTTCGCGTAATTAAGGCGTTGTGTTATCCCCCTACGAATGCGGGTCATAACTCGGTTTAGCATTCTCTTTAATTAATTATGTTTATTATTGAATCACGTTAGATGTTTCCATGTACATGTATTAATGTTTTTGCTACATCTAATTGCATGATTCATCACTGGTAATGAATTTATTATCATCATCTTTTTTATTCATTTAAGTGATATATTAAGCGTTAAAGTAAACAAAAATGAAACCTATCTTGATACTTGACCGTGTTTCAATATGTGACATTTTGTTAATTTTCGAATATACGCGTTTACAAATAGATAAAAAGGATGAGCGAATGAAATTGGTAATGCAAATAATATCCTTTTTAAATAATCATATTTGAATGCACCACGTCACAGATACGTACAGGATAAATATCGATCAAGCCTAAACTGTGTACAATTTAAATAACGTATTAGTCAGAAAAACAATTTTGCTGTGCAATTTAGGAAAGTATTTGCAACTTTCGTAAATATGTTTAACATATCCAAGTGTGAAAACAATTCTTTATTAAAAGTGAAACTAGTATCTACGTTTCACTTACTTATATATAAAAGGACATATTTTCGCAATTTTGTGTTTATTAAAATACTTGATGTTCATTGTAATATAAAATCACACAAGCACATGCTGAGTAGGAATAGCTGTCTAACCAATGTGATTGTGTGTCGTCGATTTTTGTTTCAGAAAAGGTTACACTTACCAATAATAAATGAGCATGTGTACTTATGCGTAATATGCTTATATTCTATTAAAATTATAATAAAGTGATATTTATTATTGCCCATTGCAGTTAACTATTAAAACAATTGGTATTTGATTTTTGGGTTTTTGTGCGATGAGTAAATATGTATTAACATCTTAAATAATAACTATTTTTACAATTACAAGAAAGAAAGTGGTTGTGCTATAACTGACAAAACCACACTTTTGCGAAACAGTTGGCAGCCATGTCAAAAGTTTACATAATGAAAAAAATTGTATTTCTGTTTTGTTAATTATGAAAATTATAAAGTACTTTAAATATTATTGAAATGAATTGAGATGACATTACACAGAGAAAAATGTGCACATGTCCTATACAGTGCTTAGATTTGTATCATTTTAAAAGTTTTAAAGTAGGTGTACGCCTTAATAAAGTGTAGTGCTATTTCTTAAATATACTATCGTTTAATTGCTGATTACTGTCATATGGATTCATAATATATTTTTTTATTTAACCAGATGAGTACTTACAGGCATCTACTGGTATTGCATATTGTTTTTCGTCAAAACTATTAATTATCCATACACTCCTATGCAACAGTAGAAGATAATGGACAGCCAGTCGGTGCGTTTGGAAATCGATACTTTGGTATTTCCCTGGTGAGGTAACAAGTTTTTGAAGACTGAAAAACAAGTATTTTTGTATAAGTCATGGAAGCAGTAACTTAAAATTAATTACAGATACATATGCTTTATGTAAATGATCAGTTATCTAACGATGGGCGACTAAGTTATATGCAAACACATTTTATAAAGTAAATGTAATTTTTAATATGAAATGATTATACTTAGCAATTACTTGTATTTGGTGAAGATGTATAACTGATGTTAACTTCCACATGATCGATTAAACAAATTAAAGTAATCCTTTTAATTAATCTGATTATTGTCAACGAAAATTTCCAATTCAAATATTGTTAATGTTTTACATTTCAACTATGGGCTTATTACCGAGCCATCAAATGCTTAAGACATTCCGAGAAAAACAATGACATTAGAAAGTCAAATAAAACTTGAATTAATCAAGAAAGACCAAAATGAGCCATCACGCACATTCAATTTATAAATCTAAAATTCTGAATTCAGTTTATATAGACCTCGTTTGAGGACAATTAAATGAAAATTATTTAAACAATAAACGTTAATACGACACTATTATGTAGATGTCTTACAATACTATTGACTTACTCGGAATAATGGTTCTTCAGTTAAAGGGGCCTTTTCACAGATTTTGGCATGTATTGAAGTTTGTCATGTAATGCTTTATATTGATAAATTTAAACATTGGACATAAAAATCTTCAGTAAAAACAAAACAAGAATACAATTAAAACAAGAAAAAATAGTTACCCTCAACTGGGCTCAAACCACTGACCCCTGGAATCCTGGAGTAAAAATTCTTCCGCTTAGACCACTCGGCTATCCGTGCTCATGCTATGAAGGAATGTATTTTTAACTTCATATAAGCATTTCTCCAACCACAGAACTTTCAAAATTATTCAATCGTTTCGCGTCGCAACGCTTTATAACTTTCAGGTTTTCAAATCGTCAAAAGAGGCATTTATTGGATATTTTAGAGCATGGTATATAATAAGTATTACTATTTCCTCACCAATATCACAACTAAAACGAAAATTTGCGAATCTGAAACAACTTTTTTAATTTTGTCAATTTATCAAAACGTGAAAAGACCACTTTAAGATCCTTGTTTCGAATTATTATATATTGTTCCATAAAAAGCTGTCAGTCCTAATTTAAGGACGACGACAGACCTAAAATATTATAGTAAATATGTCTAGACATATTAATACTGTCATCCATATACATTAATAATTTACAGAATGAGTTGTAGAGGACAATGGGATACTAAGTGACGAATATTTAATTAACCGACACGTCTCGAAATTAGAAACGTTTAGAGACATAAGTGTGCATAACACTTCCAACGATTTGACTTTTACATATACCACAATTAATCTTAAGATTGTCAAGATTCTGGCCAACCGCGTTATGAAAATTATGGCGTTCCGTGAAGTTCTTAAGTCATGGATTCTTGCGTAGGAAGACGTGTTTAATGCTAAGGCCACAACAATTTGATGATTTGTTCTACGGATTTGTGCTTCCCAAAAATGGAGCGAGCGAGCGAAATAAAAATATTTTTATTTTTATTCTACATTTTGTTAAATCACAGGCGAGCGAAAAGCGAAAAATAAAAAAATACATATATTGTTTATGTAAATTGATATATTTTGCCAAGTAAATGTATGATATCTGCAAAATACCAGTACAAGATTATTTAGAAGTAATAATTGAGTTTAAGCCCTATTCAAATGTTTGTAAAAATAAATAAAAACAGTCTCTAATAGCTGTTCTGCTTACTCACACCAGGTTGTGATTACTTAAATTTAACATGGTACATGTAGTTTTTATTATCAAAGTTATATAAGAAGCTCAGTTTTCTGTCAATGATGGTTTAATAAACCATGAAATTGGGAATATTGAATCATTATTATTATGATTATAGATAACAGTATACCAATTGTTAATAGTGCATGTTTAACTGCTTTCTAAAATGTATATTACAACGTGCTAGGTCATTAAAGTGCTGTATGATAATCTCAATAAAACAATGATTTAAAAAATAATACTTATTTTTTTGGAAATTTTTGCGAGACTTTTAAAAGAACAAGAGATGTGTTTTATCAGAAACACAATGCCCCCTACTGCGCCGTTTTGATTTATTAATAGTTGTTTTATCATTTGGCAGGTACAAATAATTATTTTCCTTTGAAGCTTGTTACTTTCCTTGGATTTGTTTTTTTACCTTACCTTGAAGGATGCCCTTAGCCATTTACCACTCAAAATGTGCAGCTCCGTGAGATACACATGCATGCCAAATATCAAGTTGCTATCTGAAGGGACATAAAAGTTATGAGCATTTTCGGAACCTAAATGCAGAAACCTAAACGCAAAGTGTGACGGAAAGACAGACGGACGGTCCGATCACTATATGCCCTCCTTCGGGAGCATACAAAAAGTTACTTTTTGGGAAACAGCTTATTTTACAATTTTCAATTTGGACACAGTCGGCAAAAACACTGATACGAAATATCTCGAATTTGTATTAGTTCTAAATGTCATAGGTTATACAATACTCGATGCATTACTTTTGTTATTTTAGCACTGTTAAAATTAGAAATGAGAAGTTTAAGTTTTGTAAAGTAAAAAAACAACATAACTTCCTAATGAAAGAAAAATAAGAAATGGGTAGTTAAAGTTTTATATTTTAATATAAAAAATGCAATCAAATGCAAGTAAGATTGTTTAGGTCCAGAAAGTTTCTTGACTTTCTAACTTATAATGTTAAAATCATGTTTTAGGGGCATAATGTACACTTAGCCATCAACAGTTTGAACTAGTAGATAGGTGGCTCGTACAATTTCGGCGACACTCCTTTGCATGTTAATTTTTTATATTTTAACATACACAATACCAACAAGTTTATTGCAGATTTTTCCCAATCGAACGCATACCGGCGACATTTCACATCCTGATGTAGATGCGGTTGAAATTATAAAATAACTCAAAACATCTGTGATGCAATGACTAATTGACCCGGGGGGGAATTAAAACTTCCATTTTTGTCTTATGCCGACATGATAAGACAGACGAACGACGCTGCCATTTGATTTTACCATAAACCACTCTAAAAACGCAAAGCGTTATAACACTCTATGTCGTAAAATACGTAGGCTAAATAAACTAAATCATTTAATTAATAGGTGCGCAGCAATTTTTTCGCTGCGGGCGCACAATAAAAATAAAAATATTGTTATTTAGTTCTAAGATTTTAAGGTGCGGCGAATCCATCAAACATTTAATCAATTTGTTGTGGCCTAAGGAAGATTAAGTTAATGCTTAAAAAATGTTTATTAATTCCTAGAGAAGATGTATTTAACCCTTATGATCTATTAAATCTTTCTACAGAAGACATACTTTTTCTTATCAGGACCTAATCTGTCTTACATAATAGCGTTTGTATCAAACAAACAAAGTATCAACAACGGCATTTGGAATTTATTGAAAACAGCACATTTATACGAGCTAATCGTGCACAGCGAAAAATAAAAGCTATTGTAATTATATTCGACGCATAAACGCTTTTGTAGGCGAACTATTGTTGAAATCAAAATTTCCAAATGATTTTTTGTTTTTAAAAATGTTAACATTATTTTTAAATGTTGTACATAATATATATGTTGAGTTATATAATATGTTTCCAGATATGATGTAGCGAGGCGGCCGTTTATCATAGGCGTGAACAGACATTAAAGACAAAGTAAATGTTTTAATTCAAATTGATACTGTACTCATAGGGGCAAATCTGTATCACACATTTCTTTTTAGAATAAATCGATTTAAAATCTCCTGTCACTATTTTAAGACCTGTACTTAAGAACACCACTCAAGAAAAAATAAACAGCACCAATGTAAGGCATAATCCTGCATTGGTTAAACATAGTGAAAAACCCTCGTATCTTTTTTGTAACCTTGAAAACAGACAATTGACGACAAAAAATGGCCATTTCAATTAATGAAAGTGAAAATGTATACGATGAACTTTCTGACGTTTAAAAACAAACTGCCTTATCCAATAGAAAATAACTATCCCAGTACCAAAATGTAATCGTGTACGATGAAGATTCATATAGTTATGCTGATGTCATAGAAATACCGAATCTTTTATGTACAACAATAAAAGATTTTAAATAGCAAACCATATTTAAATAGGCCCCTGTTATTTAAGAAAAACATGGCAAATCATAACAGCCCAGGTTCATCGAATTTTACAATTGACTCTTAAAGGCATTTTGTTCTAAATTAGGCATATTTGTTTGCAGAGCGCTCTTTAACACAAATTGGTATATGAAATGTATCAGTCTCTAAAACAGAATGTATGATTACCTGCATTTTAAAAAGTAATAAACATAGACAAAGTTTACAAAATTGGCGGCAAATAATATAACTAAATATTGCACATGAAATCGGTTATTGATGCATCGCATATAAAACTTTATATTTCTACACAAATAAGCAATGACTAAACTGGCATTATCAAAGGAGAGTTCATCGAAAGCCTTTGATTTGCCGTCATGGGCATTTGTTAATCGGACCTTTTCATGGTTTACTATTGGTCCTGAAATAATAAAAGGGTTTTATATATTGTATAAAGAAGGAGTATCGGCGGTAATATTATGTGGATTTTTATCAGATTGTTTAACATTACAACGTGGTTGCAGACAGGGAGATCCCTGTTGTATGTTCATGCTTTTGCTGAAATATCGTTAATTAAATTAAGGTCAAATACTATGATTACCGGAATTAAAATTAATGACATGCATGTGAGTTTCTTTCCATTAATACCTTTCACTATATGATCAATCACATCGATTAATTTGGGGACTGTTGAGTGACCTTTTAGAATGCTCGAATGGTTAGAGTAGATCCTTTGTTATCTATCAGGCTGTTATATAAATGTACATTACCTACTTTCTCCATCAGCTTGCCTACGCTGAAAAAAATATAATTAGACTGCTGGCTGCATTATCCGATTCCCTCTTTTAAAATAGAGGAATTTCAATCACTTTCTTTCCATTGAACGGGATATGTACTTTCGTTACGAGATTTTTTGAAAGGATATACAACGGTTTAGTTATAGAGGTACACGTTTTCAAAGGCAAGATGACCTATAAGGTCAAAACCGACTGCTTTATTGGTTATAAATATTTTATAACGTCTGCGATGTCTGATGCGGATATGGAAAATAATACATTTTTTTTGCTAGCAATATGGGGATAATACACGTTTTCAACGGCATGATCAACTGTGGGCTCTCAAAAAATCCGTTCCCGAGTGCACAGCACGAGAACAGGAACGGATTTGCAGGGCGCCCGCAGATGATAATGTCCGAGAAAATGTGTATTTTCGCTATTATTTCATTAACAAATCACACATACCAAAATAAATAAACATAACATTGAAACAATATGTCTTGTTCATTCGAAATCGACAAAATAATTCGATTATTTCATATGACGTCATACAGTTCAAGGTTGTGTTTTACATATGCCTCACTCGGCCATCATCAGAAATGACGAGGCTTACCTTCGGATAGGCAGTTTTCGATTTAAAATGTGTTTAAACAGTGGATTGATGCAAATTTGAAATGCAGCCGTGCAAAGTAAGAAATGAGGAATTATGTTGGAATGTACTGGTCCTGACAGATAAATATATCGTTAGAATAAGTGATTGTTTTTATAGATATTTCTTTCTTACAGGTCTATCTTATTTCGTTCCAACTAAATTTTCTAAAAATGAATACTGCCAACATATTGCCACCGAAGTATTTCAAGCATACAGCAGGAACGTTGTAGGTATATAAACACTTACATTTACAGCATAGTCTATTGTAAGTGTTGAGTAAATAGCCTTCACCTCATTGACGTTACCAATGAAATAAAACTGTTGTCAAGAGAGTGCAGAGGGTATAATTTGAAAAGTGGATTGAAATATTCATTGCCTTTATCCATGCATGCATGAGGAAACTGGTGCGTATTCAGTTCCCCATTTATACTTGCAAAGTCGTCGAAGGCTGGAGTTATTATCAAAGTTCATAATAACTTCATTGAATCCAGTAAGAAGAACACAAAGGGAAGTAACTGCGCGTGAACCAGTTTATGGATATGCAAAACACATATCAGGGCTTGAACGGCGCGTGAATCGCCTTGTTAATACACGATTTATTCCGTTCAATCGCTCCTTTTGCCATGTTTCTTCACCCCGCCAGGGGGCATAATAGATAGATTTTATGCAATAATATCCAATAATGGTAGACGAACATTCAACGACGTAATGGAGGCAAATTATGTGTTTTAACGGTCAAATACCGTTGACTGTATGGGTTGTAACGAATTCGGGTGATAATTAGTTTTTTTAAGTTGCTTTAGTGTTTTCCAATATTGTTTAGGATTTGAAGTGCATTAATTATCAAGCTATGCTATAAGGTTTGAATTCAGCTGTTCTTTTGCATTTTTAATCATTCTAAGAACTTATTTCGAAGTTGCTAATATATAATCCCAGTTGGCGGTATGTGGATTGTATGTACATAGATACATGTTTTTGTCAAATTTGCGAGTAATTCTTCTTATAGATGAATTATACCATGAATCGTGTCGTTAAGTCGCTATGTTACAAATGTATTTGGATTACATAGTTTTATCAGTTTGATAAGTTCGTTTGTAAACAGAGCAATTGTTTCGTCCACTGCGTCCACTTCGTCCGCTGAAAATTAGCACATTTGTACAATCGAATGTTTCTTTTAATCGCTGCCCTATGCATTTAGGGAATTGTAACATAAATTGCAGTAGCATGGTGGTCACTAAAGGTTTGTAGGATAGGTATATATTCATTGTTCAAACATGAAATGGTATCGAGATTATAATTTGATCAATTAGAGAAGCAGTATTGGCGGTGACCATTTTAGCCTGAGAGATTAAGTTGTGCATATTACACAAGAATTCTAAACTAGACGATAATTGTGTTTAAATTGATCTTCATTTACGCCCAAAGCATAATAATGTTCTGATTTAAATATAGCGCCTTATCAATCATGAGTTCAAAATCCTTCCAATAATATGCATCAGCATTAGATTGACGTTAAAAAATAAGCAAACCAGATAACTGAAAGTATGCTATTTAAGTTCTAAGTAAAGCAAGTGTAGATGGAGATTTCCAATGTCGAGCAGGCGCCGCGATAATATTGATTATTTTACATAGATTATTCGACCGTTTGAATGACTCGAAATACAAACTCATGAGTGATTCAAATCATCAAAACGAATCTGGTCGATGTGATATATGAAGAAAAATATAAAAAAAATGATAAATTTTATTTCGTGCCAAATCGATCTTATAGATAAAGTAGACCCAAGGCCCCATTATGAGGGCATGGATTAAGTTCAACATCACCAGACAGAAGTAAAATAAAACGATTAAGTTCAGCACATACAAGCTACATAATAGCAATAATTTCAGATATGTGTTAATTTCTAAATGCGATAATCTTTGCAGACTTGGCAGAGATTGTATCAATACTTGGGTAAAAATAAATTTGACAGAAGATTTTTGAATACAAATCTTTGAACTTGAGTTAAAAAATCGAACAACCATAATGTATTGAGCTACATCTTTACCCTTTGGGTAGTGAAGATACAAATACAGGGGGGCTTAACCCAATCATGCTGTGGAACAAAAAAGTTTACAACAACATACATGTAGTTTTAATAAATAAATAGGACAGGACTGACACAAAATCATAATTACATCTGAGAAATATTGTGGTTAGAAAGCAGAATGACATTTAAAAAAGAGCTTTTAGAAACAACACAACATTCTACAACAAGTATTCAAAAAGGGGTTGGTTGTAGAGTTGTAGTGCTCATTATTGAAGGTTCATTAAATTTGACATTTATTATAAATGTGGTTCTTTTGCGATAAAGATTTTCATTACAAACTTAGTCTGACACAGATTGGAAGAATTCAAGTAATGCAAACTTTTTTTATACATATACTAGCAATTTATCACTTCTAAACTATGTTAGGTAAAATGTGGGATGCTCTTGACCACCACATACCTATTGACGAGGAAAATATAATATATTTAGCTAGATTTTTTTATTCAAACGAAACGTTATTTGATCCATGAGTAATTGTTTTCATATTGTGTTATAGAACTTGTAAACATGATGACATTATCAGCAGGTTATAACTTGACATCAATTTTTATAAATTATCTATCTATTTTGCAATCTCAAAGTTATCTGTTTCATCATAATTAAAGTGCACATTTCTTTTATGTTACTTCTTTTTATATACAAACAGCTTATTTCTCGCAGAATATCATTTTGTATTTATTTTGTATATTGCTGAATATTGATTTTGGTGCTAGTCATAGGTGACTTAATAGTACGTTTAGGCTATTATTCTCGTATTGACTTTTTGTGTATCAATTGCACTACCAAAACCCTCTTAAACATCGTTGTTGTTGTTTTTTATTCAAGCATGTGCATTTCTTCTATAAATTTAATATTTTAATGTCTTTTTTATTGAATGTTTCAAAGTTTATAATTTCATCTTTATGTCCGCTGGGAAACATATTCCAATCTTTATTTGAAAAAGCATAGATTACTAAAGACAAACATAGCTCAGTTTGAAAAGAAACACTATATCAAGGAAATTCGGAATTCAAATGTAACATATATAAAGGCAAATGCGTTCGAGGTGTCTAGTACGGCATTAATATTCAAAACTTTAATGTCCATAAAACTCATATACTTTAGATTGTAAATGGTAGGTTGGCAAAGAACATGGTTTATGTTATTATTTTATCGTTTTTTCTCTATTGCCGAACAATACGAAATAAAATCGATTCAGATACTTTCGTAAATCATATGAAACATATGATGTGCAACATATATTGTAAATATGAGTTCAATTGTAACATTTAAATGAATGGTCATAAAACTGTCAACCAGGCAAAGCAAAATTCACCACATAACTTACTTTGACGAATTACATAACTAAGTCATGTTATCGAAGAAAGAGTATCATATCCATGTCTTACAGTTGTAAAAAAATCGGTAAAAAAGTTTCTTCTCAATTTTACTTAAGAAGTAATATCGCAAATCGCAAATATAATTCATTCGAATGTGTCGAATATAATATCACAGAAGTTTCACAGTTTTTTATTAAAATATATTTATATTAACATTTAGTTTTATTAGTTTGTTTAAGTGTGCTTCCGTATACAGTAAATAGGTTCACGAGCACAGGTAAGTACACATATGCGTTGAGTAATAAAAATTACTTTTTAACAAGGGGTATGTATATATTTTGGCGTCTGTTATTGGCGAGTGAATTTACTACATAGTACAGTTTATTCATTTAGTTTGTTGATTCATTAACATGTCAGACAGTCTTACATACTTAACACAATATAGTAAAAACTGTCTAACTCTTCAACTATTTGTCTTCTGCGATGCAGAACTAATTGCTCCCCCACAGTCTTCCCTCTAAGCTAAAGTCATGTCCCTGAGCTATAAATGGTTAAATTTGATATAAAAGCCTTTCCTATATTCTTATTCTAGATGCTGAATTAACACTTCATTGTCCTTTGCGCATCTCAATTGGAGACATATTAGCGCTTTTTGCCGGTTTCGGAAAGGGGAATTGTACCAGAAACGTGCAATCTACAGTTATTATATCAATGCAAACGAAGTGTTTTGATTTGATAACATACATATATTTATTCAAATGCCATATGGATCCGCAGGAGCAAATTACTAATAATTATCATAAGTTCGATTTAAATGACACATGCCATGTGTTGAAAACCTTTCTATGCAAAGAGCTATCACATGTACACTGTTTTTTTTCTGTGACTTATATTCATTAAAAGCCGCACAAAATATAGACGACAAAAAGTCGTTCATCAATAAAACAACGTTATTGATAAGAGCGTGTGCTTTGTTCTGTAGATATATCGCTGTTAGACTTCGACTTAATAACTCATTGAACAGAAATTTATGTTATGCCGATAATTTCTATACTGTCTATTATCGGACACTTGGAGTGACAAAAAGGTATACTGCGGTCACTTATTTGTGTGCCTCATGTCATGAACCTCTCACAAATAGACATAAAATGTCAGTTATCATCCACCGACAAACGTATCAACTGTCAAATTCAATCAATATACAACACGCTTAGTAAGGGATAAGACACGGTATCATTCTAATGGTGTATCGTACCATTCTGCCAAATTACACACGTGCACGTGTCGTTGAACAAGAACATTATAATTTTAAAAACAACGACAACGTATTTTATTAATAGAAGCAACATACCCATGCGGGAAACTAAAACGTTTTTGTCTTCAATTCAATAAATTATGTCTTCCTTTTTAATTCGTATAAAAGTGAGACTGCACGATTTTTATATGTGTTAGACTGTAAAAATTGATACATATATGTTACATTGACACAAAATAGGCAAGACAAATTATACATTGAAGAAGAATTTCATAAAATGCAGCAAAGACAAATTAGCGCCCCGAGCCGATTGTGACGATGATATTTCATAAATATTTTCCTACAATAACTGATGCATTCGTCTTTTTATTAGGATCAGAGTTAGTGTTTGTGTGTCATATGAATAGATATCGTTGCAGACAATTTTAATGATCCGTAAAACTTAATTTAGATTCACATCGTACATGCCTGATATAAATGCTGGCGAATAAGAATGTACAGACATTTTCGATTTCAGAATTCAATAGTTTGCTTATTTTGCATTTATCAACACATGTTCTTCTTAAATTTCATTTTTATTTATATTGGAATATATTTATAATAAGTTTTTGACACATTTTATACAAAAAAAAACAGAAATATTTGACAAAATCTTGCAGTCTCACTTAAACCCATTTATGCCTAGCGTCTAGAAAAAAGGCCTTGGCAAACAGCGTAGACCCAGATGAGACGCCGCATGATGCGGCGTCTCATCAGGGTCTGCGATGTTTGCTTAAATGAATTTCTGTAAGAAATACATTATATATACATATATAAATAAATATACTAGACATCCCTAATTTTGGAAATAAATTGATCCAATTTAGAAGGATGGGAGAGTCTACTCGGCATAAATGGGTTAAATTTAACCACTTCTTTGCTGATGATCATTTAAGTTTTATAATTTGGTTTTATTAGGGGCCAGTTAAGTAAAGGTCGTAGGCTAAAATAATCGATACTTGGGCTTAGGGTGTATTTGAGGTCAGGCGATTTATGATCAAAGCCATTTTACCTTAAGAATAACAAGGGATTCTATACAATAACTTGAATAAGGGTGGATTCGATGGAGATATAGTAATTCAATGTTTGATGCAGGTACATTTCGTGCAGATACGGCTAATGATTTAACAAATAAAGTGAAACATGTAAAAGGTTGAAAATCGGTTTGTTTATAAGTTTGTCTACGTCGATATATTTTAGCAACCGACGGATTTGATAACTAAAAGCAATAATGTTACATTCATCAATTTTACAGTATACAATTAGCGATATATATTTGTATATAGAAAAATACGACTTTAAAACGTAACATTGTATTTATGTTTTAATTGCTATTAAACACGAAGTTAATGTGTGTTAACGAGTAATGAGCCACTTACTGAAATCGGCGTGGTATTTGTGTGTCACTGTAAATGTTGTCCAGAGCTGTTTCTTCATTCCTCCTATGCCTTTATTACTACATATTTCTTCTATTCCTTAAAGTGCAAACACGAAACGCGGGAATGCTACACACTAAGATTTGGTTGAGTACTAAGCAGCATGACTTCTGCATACACAATTGAATTGCAATACCTCTATTCTTATTTAAATTAGTATGCAAGTCAGTTACGCACAATACTTAACCATCCATCCATCCATCCATCCATCCATCCATCCATCCATCCATCCATCCATCCATCCATCCATCCATCCATCCATCCATCCATCCATCCATCCATCCATCCATCCATCCATCCATCCATCCATCCATCCATCCATCCATCCATCCATCCATCTATCCATCCATCCATCCATCTATCTATATGTATCTATCTATTGATAGATCTATTTATCTATCCATATGTCTATATACACACAGGAACCTATACAAACAAAGGGATTAGCAACCTCGCGATATCCCGTTACAGCACGCAAAATAAACCGAGATTTGATTATCTCGATCGATTGGTCCCTGTGTAGCGATATTAAACCGGTGCGCGAGATTTGATAATCTCGATTGATTGGTCCCTGTGTAGCGATAATGCGGCTACACGATATCGAATGCGAGGGATTTCGCTTATTGAGCGGGTTACGTTTTTTTCGGATTCAAATTATATTATGTTAAATAAACAAGTACCTATTCGTTCAATTGTTGCGTTGTTGATCTCAAAATCAATCATTATTTAGTCTAATTATTACGCAGTATGTCGAACGGGGACCCAATTATCGGACCCTTTGATGAATATTAATTGCCGGTTGTTTCGCCAGGGTTTAATTGCCGTTGTTTATCGCACGTATGTGCATGTACCAAAGACCGGTCTTTTAATAGAATTAAAATGTTACCATGTTTTGTTTTAAATAGCAACATAATCAAGACATGTTAAGTGCAAACAACTCAAAATGTATAACTGTTCTTTTAACCTCCGACGCAGCAAAGTTTCGCATGCCATTTTAGTATTCACCAACAGAGTCGCTCAGAACCTGTGCAGCCAGACTGACCTTCATGTAGCTGAATGAAAGCAGATTCATTCGATTGCGAGCGATTTCGCTCATTGATGGTGATAGTTGTTTCGCAATATTCGACTTTCGTTGTGTAATAAACAAATATATATTCGTTCAATTTTGCCTTGTTTGTCTTGAAAATAAATAATTAGTAATATTAACACGCAGTATGCTACACGGAACCCAATTATCGGATGCGTTAACGAGTCACAATACCATTTGTTTCACAGGGTTTCAATTGCCATTGTATATCGCACATATGTGCATGTAGCAAAGACCGGTCTTTTAATTAATTAAAAATGTTACTCTGCTGTGTGAAAAATATCAGCATTATTACCGCCTGCCAATTGCTTACAATTTATAATGTATAATTGTTTTTTATCATCCGAGACAATGAAGGTTCGCATGTCATTATATTATTCTGTTGGATTCCTTTTGAACATGATATCCATAGTAGTACTAAAAGTCTTTTCGTGATTTCGTGTTCAAGTATTGAACAAAAATCAGCAGAATTTGAAGGCAAGGCAATTCATAAAAGTCGTTTATGTTTTATTTCTCAGTATAAATCAGTTAATCACTGAAACATACACATTAGTTCATGCATGATAGGTAATCTTGGTATTATTTAAGTTTAAGAGTATGTGTAACAATACATTCATGTTACTAAGTGTAATGAGCATTCAGTTAAAGAAAATATTTTAAAAACTCAATAGCATGTAAAAAATCACATGTTTGTTTCTATTTGTTATTTCAACAACAAAAGATTGAGATTCCTCTTGACATGGTAATGCAGAAGATTTATTCGAAGCCTACAGCAATACAAAAAGCTTACTAAAATTAAATACCAAATTATCTTGTTTAAACAAGTTTGAAAATTTTATATTTATAATGAGTTTTGGGAACACATTTTTGATTAACATGATCAAAGATCTAACTGTCACTTTTGAGTTAAGCAGAGATATTCACTGCTGCAATGTGTTCATGTATGAAAAAATGCAACAGTTTAATTTAATCAATTGAATATTTAAAACTAATTCATACTGAATTTTCTTTTGTCTTCGGCAAGTCTGAAGGTTTGTGAAGTTTGTTGTCGCCACTGCTTTATATAGTAGACATGAATATAGTAACATCATCTTAGTGCTGGGATGGTCAAGGTACGTCCCAGGAAAAAAGGAATCCAATTCCCGTGTTGAATCAGACAGTATCAGTATCCTTGGCATAGCTGTGAACACACATGTATGTCAGCACTATTTAAAGTCCACAATATTTTTCAACCATTAAAAGTTCTTAATGTGGAAACGACCTGGGTTTGTACGCCCAAGTTTCGCTGGCGTCATGACATTTTCCTTTGCGGGGTCAAACCCTCTTTTAAGGTCGCCGTGGTGTAATGGATATGGTGTCCGCCTTGCGACCGGGGGGTCACGGGTTCGATCCCCAACGTGGGAGCGTTCTTTAGATCTCCCCCAAAGAAATCAAGTACTGGTTCTAGGCCCAGGACACGGACTCGAGAGCGTTTATATAAGCCTAAGGCTTTCGACGCAATCGAGCTAAAATAAATAGGTTTAAACTAAACCCTCTTTTGCTTCTTTTCAGCACACTGACAATATAAAACAATATGAATTTAAACCAACAAGATTAATAAAGGGCAAGTATTGACTGAGTCTTTCCAAAAATGCTGCGACATATGTTGATCAAATTAATAGTGGTTATAAAATTTAAAAAAATGACTAAAATTGTATTGTTTTTGAGCTTATACAAAATTATGATTTTTCAAATAATGCAAATGAAATTTGCACCACACAATAGATTGAAATGCAACGTTTGTAAAGATACCATCATGATTATTATAGGGCTAGTATTGACTGAGCCTTTCTTAAAATGCTGCGACATATTTGATTAAATTGATAGTGATTACAAAATAAAAAAATGACTAAATTTGTATAATCTTTGAGCTGATACAAAATTATGATTTTGCAAATAATGCAAATAAAATTTGCACCACACAATGCATTGAAATGAAACGTTTGTAAAGATACAAACATGATAACTATAGGGCTAGTATTGACTGAGCCTTTAGAAAAGAGCCACGACATATGTTGATCAAACTGAAATTGTAAAAAAATAAAAAAAATGCCTAAAATTGTATTGCTTTTGTGCTCATTCAAAATCATGAATTTGCAAATAATACAAATAAAATTAGCATCACACAATGCGTTGAAATGTAATGTTTGTAAAGATACCCATAAGATTAATATAGGGCTAGTATTGACGGAGCCTTTCGAAAAGAGCCACGACATATGTTGATCAAACTGATAGTGATTACAAAATAAAAAAATGACTAATATTGTATAATCTTTGAGCTAATTCAAAATTATGCCTTTGCAAATAATGCAAATTAAATTTGCACCACACAATGCATTGAAATGCAACGTTTGTAAAGATACCAACATGATATATATAGGGCTAGTATTGACTGAGCCTTTCAAAAAGAGCCACGACATATGTTGATGAAACTGATAGTGGTAAGAAAATAAAAAAATGACTAAAATTGTATTGCTTTTGTGCTCATTCAAAATCATGAATTTGCAAATAATACAAATAAAATTAGCATCGCACAATGCGTTGAAATGTAATGTTTGTAAAGATACCCATAAGATTAATATAGGGCTAGTATTGACTGAGCCTTTCGAAAAGAGCCACGACATATGTTGATCAAACTGACAGTGATTACAAAATAAAAAAATGACTAAAATTGTATAATCTTTGAGCTAATACATAATTACACCTTTGAAAATAATGCAAATTAAATTTGCACCACACAATGCATTGAAATGTAACGTTTGTAAAGATACCAACATGATATATATAGGGCTAGTATTGACTGAGCCTTTCAAAAAGAGCCACGGCATATGTTGATGAAACTGAAAGTGGAAACATAAAAAAAAATGACTAAAATTGTATTGCCTTTGTGCTCATTCAAAATCATGAATTTGCTAATAATACAAATAAAATTAGCATCACACAATGCGTTGAAATGTAACGTTTGTAAGAATACCAACATGAATAGTATAGAGCTTTATTTGACCAAACCTTTTGAAAAAAGCCACGACACACGTTTCTCGGATTATGGAATTGTAAACAATGATACGCATGATTTGGTGAAAATACACACCGTTGTTTTATAAGTAAATACAAAGCATAGTCGAAAACAAATGAAACAATAAGATGTATCAAACTCAACAAAGCTTTGCAATGAATACTTCTGTGTTGGCAACACTTGGTTAATTTGTTATCTTATTCTGTCTCGATTGCTTTGTCACGGTCTCGCTTTGTCAAAATGGCGGCTGTGAAAATTTGCCTCGTCGCGCGAAGTCTCGTTGGGTCGCAAGTCTCGTTTCCCTTTTGCGTAACAACGCGTTAGCTTGTTCTTCGGTTCAGTGAGTGTCTCATCCCTTTGTTTGTATAGGTCCCTGATACACACAAACACATACACGCACGCAAACACACCCGCACACATCTTCCAATGTTGGAACCATTTTTACATACACAGAAGGGACAGTTACATGAATATTTATTTACAAACATGAAACCATAGTTGTATTTGGGCAGGATCCGATCAGGATTCATAACTACCCTAAAACTATGTTAGGGACAGCGGAAATAAGTTGGATCTAGAAGAAACAGTGAAATTATGAGTATTTTTGTGTTTCAAGGGAGATAACTATATTTCACAAAAACGTTATATATATATATATATAAGTATTGAACGCCACATTTGGTTGCGGACATATAGTTTGTTTTGAATATCGGCCTTTTTATTCCCACTCTTTCTCTATGTTCTGATATGTGTCGTTTTTGGTGCTGGGATGTGTGTATGACATTAGGATACCTACAATGATCTAGTGGGTCACTATGAGAATAACGTTGGTCTTTTTTATGTTATTCACAAATGAAAATTGTGAGTCGATATTCTTTGCTATTATCTATCTTCAGCTGCAAAACCTTATCTGATAAGTTGTACATGATACATTAACAATTTTATGAACTGTTACTAACGACAAGTGCACTGGTCATTCGATATTAACGTTCCAAAGAAAACACGCATGCCAAAAAAAAAATATTTAAAAGCATTGCCGGCAATAATAATGTTGACATGTTTTGCTCAATAATAACAGCTTGCTGGCTTTTCTCAGACAGTACTGGAGTCCATTAAAATGTCACTGGCTGTTGAAATAAAAAGAGTCAATAATAACATTGACGTCTGTTTGAAAATGAAAACAATACACTTTGAAATGAGAGGAGCGTGATGCAAAATCGAGTTGCGGACATTGAAAACTCGCTGGATATCAGCGAACAATACAACCGACCAAACAGCCTGTGTACATTTGGTATTCCTGAAGGCAATAACGTTCGTGCTAATACTGATATTCTGGTTCTTAATTTATGCTGTGCAAATTCTTTGGAGCTGATGATGCCCTACGAGAAATTGATCGCTTGCTAAGAACAGGAAATCCTGAAGGTCGTTAAACACGACCAATTGTAGTTAAGTGTACCAGGTCGTGCGTAAATTAATGAAGATTTACAACATCGTGCAATGGTACTGTTTATCGCTCGGTTGAGTTGAGTCATATTTGGGAAAGTACAAATGGTATAATTATTCACGAGGTGCTCTTCTCCTTTTAACAGTGAATATCTTGGCTAGCGCTGATGTTTTGAGTGTCACGAGGTTTCTGTGTCAGCAATCAAACTTTGCATGTGCAATAACCAAACACGTAAATAAGCAAACAAAACAATTTATACTTTTGCCCAAGATATTATTGTATATACACTTTAACAAAACCTTACACCGTTTCTAATAAATAATAACTAACAAACCATAGTTTACACTCTGTCTACTTATAATGACTATGAGCTGAATCGTACATGATATATAAATTATAAAGCAATATTGCTACTTGCTGTTGATAGATTTAGTTTCTATTGTTCGAATGGTTTAAGTCATACGCTCAACTGCTACCGCACACGAGGGCAATTTACAATTGGATTTGCCAATGACATAAATAAATCATGGTCGACTGGATAATGTCCAATTAGAGATACCCGAGATGTCAGCTGTGCCTATCGAGGGAACAATAGGTAAGACCGTTAGGATTAAGCAAATTGATGCATTAATTGTGTGTACAACATGTTGGAAGAATGAGCTTAGCCTAGGGGTTATTAAGAAGTAACTTTTAACCACTTAATTATGAATTAAATAATGGTTACATTAGACAGCGCGTTAAATTATGAATTTTTAGCTGGTTTATAAAGATCCGCAAAAGTAGTGATATAAAAAGCCAGGGCTATAAATAGCAAACAAATTTATGTACAGATTTGTAACGTATGACAAAGATGCAGGCTTTTTTATCAAATAACTCGTGTAGAAAAACAAAAACAAATATGCTTATGTAAAACGCGTGGGAAAATATAGGGGTACAGTCATGATAAATACATAATACAATATAAGAAAAACAATATAAGCAAAAACAGTACGAAATCAATACAATCATATGTAAGCGGATGAAATAATAATATAACACTTTTTTTTTGCATTTCACACACTGATAAACACATTTAGTATTTTCAAGTAAGTAAAGGGAGAATATGTTATACATTTGTATCTATGTTGGTAGAGCAATGTAATGATGAGCATAAATCGTTACTCTTAAATCAAATATAGAATCTGACTATTTTCCCAAATTTGACACATGTTGTGTCAGATCACCTATACAAAAAATGAAATATTTAGGTGATCTTTGGGAATAGAGTACAAAGGTGAAAAGAAAAATGATTTCTTAGACGTAGCAATTATATATTTATTAACATTTAAAGGAAACTGCGCTTATACATTTAAGAGCGTAAATATTAATGAACTTTTGTCGGTTGTCAATATGATCATTTTGTTCCCCTGTAACGAAAAAGGATTATATATGGTCTATGGGGAATTAACCTGGTAGAGAGTGTGTAAATGCACCGCTTTTTATTTATATAAAATACTAAGACACTACAATACAGTAAGTAAATTACGTCATGTAGAATATAATTCTGTATAATGTATTTACATGTAAAACTGATAATACAACAACATTAATTATGGCTAGAAGATATATTCTAGGGCTTCATGAGCAATAAACAATGTATAAGTGTATTTAGACAAAAATGAGACATTATTGAAAATAAATGGGTGGCTACAGTACACAGGTTTGAAACAGAATTCCATTTCTAAGTGCATAATAAGGCATAAGGTAAAAAACTAAACATACGCTTGCGATCAATTAATGCACTATGGTAGAAAATATGGTATGATTTTTGGAAGTCTGGTGGCATTTGCATTTATAAACAAGTATGTTGTAGTATTTAATCTTTGTTAGCGTTTAAATTTACTGAATATTGAGCGAATAAATTTACTTGTACTTTTAAGTACAGGTAAGGATTCAGTTGATAAGAATGAGCTTAGAGTAGCATTGCGGAGGTCATTACCTAGGAATTGTTCTCTTTCAGTATTAAAGGAATCACAATTAGGCAGATTGTGGTGTTCTGTGCCAACTTGACCCGAGTTACATAGCCTACAAATTCTATCTTCGTATGGGGTTCCGTCATAGCGACCTGTTTCGACTGGGGACCAGTGGTTAGCAGTCCTGAATTGGAAAAGGTAAATTTATTCATTTTTGGTAGGTTTAATGAAGTAGTTTTCAAAGGATGGTGATTGTTTGAAGCTGGTATATATTTTTCCTTTGTGTGTTTGCTGTAATTGATGGTGCCATTGGGTTTGGAACTGAAAAAGAAACTTTGATTTAACAAAGCGGTAAATATTATTTTGGTTTATTTGAAACTGGTTATCCCATAGATGACTTAAGTTAACTGATGTGAGTATTTCTTTTATTTTGTTTGACCATTTAAAGGTTGGATTTGGAAGGTTCATCATATACTTATAAATCTGATATGATAGTTTTTGTTCTTTGCCTTGTAGGGTTCTACACCAGAAGGAAAGCATACGGCTTTGGATCCTAATTGCAATAGGGTGCCTGCCAAGTTCACCATACAAAAAAGCTATAGGAGTAGATTTTCGGGCTTTAGTTATTTTCCTGAGGAAGTTGTTGTGGACTCTCTCCAAGATATCAATATTTTCAAAACCAAATATTTCTGAACCATATGTTGTTCAAATTGGTAGCACAGTGTGATCGAAGAGTTTAAGAATTGTATCAATAGGAAGTTCGGCATTGTTTGCTCTGGTATATAGTAGGTGCATTGCTTTTGTTGCTTGTTCAGCTAGGTGTTTTCTGCCATTAAGGAAAGAGCCATTGCTGGAGAGTGTTATGCCTAAATAGTGATAGCGGTCGGTTATGTTTACAGGCTGGTTGCCAAGTGTAATGTGAAAGTTTTGAAGTTGTCTAGCACCAAAAAATATTATTTTAGTTTTGCTGAGATTTATTTTTAGATGCCAGTTTTCACAGTAATAATAAAATATGTTTAAACAATTTTGGAAGTAAGTTTCTGAGTCAGAGAGAATAACAGTGTCATCAGCATAAAGTAATATGAGTAGTTTCAGCCACAAAGTTAGGTCTATAGGATTAGTTAGTTCAATACCAACTGAGCCTTGAAGGTGCATATGTGTTTGCAGATCATTAAGGACGAGGGAGAATAAAATAGGGGAAAGGTTTTCACCTTTTCTTACGCCAATTTCTGATATGAATGGTTCTGATATGTTGCAATTAAGTGATATACTAGATTTGATGTTGCTATACATGTTTTGAACTAAAGTCAGGAATTTACCAGTTATATTTTGTTTGATAAGTTTCTGCCAGATGCCAATACGCCGGACTTTATCAAAGGCTTGGGAGAAGTCTATAAATGCGCAGTATAATTTTTGTTTCTTATTTTTCATTATTTCAATTAGTGAGTATAAAGTAAATATGTGATTAGAGCAGGAATAGCCTTGCCTTAAGCCAGCTTGATTTTCATCCAAGATATTGTTTTCGTTTAAAAACTTAGTTAGTCTGTTGTTAAGTATTGAAGTAAAAAGTTTTCCAAGGAAGCTGAGGATAGTGATGGGTCTGTAGTTACTAGGATCTTAAGGGTCACCTTTGTTTTCGAATATGGGTATAACGATTCCATTGAGCCAGTTTATTGGGATGAACCCGGTTTCTAGTATATAGTTAAATAGTTTGCCACAAACAGGCATGAGTAGATGTTTAGTGGACTTGATGCATTCATTTAGAATGTTGTCAAATGGGCTAGGAGTTTTTTAGTTTTTAAAATTTGTAATACATTTTTCTATTTCTTCTTTGGTAATTGTGGCATTAAGTGTGATGCTTGTGTTGTAATGTAATTGGTAGTTTGTGTCACTGAAACGGTTGTCATTGATAATGTTTGTATTTAGTTCTTTGAAGTGCACCTGGAATTCTTCTAGAGTTGGTGTAGTTGTGGTTTTTGATTTTGGTTTTAGTTTATTAAGGAAAGACCAGTACTGTTTGGGGTTTTTGTCAGACATTGCACGAAGTTTGTTTGACTTGTTTTGTTTGTTGGCATTAATATGGTGGTTCATTGTTTGTTTGTATTGTTTGCTGGCGTCTATCATTCTTTTTTTTGTTAACCGTGGTTTTATTGTTGTTATAAAAAAAATTGGCAGTGTGATACGTTTTGCGTGCATTATGACATTGAGAGCCAAACCATGGTTTATTGTAAGCTGAGTCATTATTTGGAAAATGTTTTTTATTTTCAGGGAAGGTGCTGGTGGAGGCTTGATGGAAGACTGATTGCAGCTTATCAGTGATATGCTCTATCGTCTGCTGTGAACGGGGGTAAGTATTCATCAGAATAAGTATTTGGTCAATGGCATTAGGGTTAATGTTGCCAACAAATTGGTTGGCGAGATCAGGTTTCCATTTAGGTTTTTGATTGATGTAAGTTTGACTTTTTTGGTTTATATTTGGGTAATTGCTATTGTGTATATTTAACGACCAAGAGAGGGCATTATGGCCATCAAAGAATATTGGATAAGTTTCGCTTATTTGAAATTCTCAAACAAAGTTGAAACAATCAGAAGAGGCAATAACATAGTCTATTGTGGATTTATTTCTGAGGTTTAGCATATCATTATTATTTCCAGAGGTTAGTCTTCCGTTTAAAATGAAAATGTTGTTGTTCTTACACAATTCTATAAGACGGAGGCCGTGTGGATTTGTTCGATGGTCTTTAGAGGTGCGGGCAAGTGGGATGGATAATTTTACTAGGGTTTTATATTTGTCAAGTTGACTCTGTATGTCATCATCAATGTCGAAAAAGTCATTTAAATGTTGGTCAGTGCTTATGTAATCTCTCAAGCTTCCAACTCTGCTATTAAAATCACCTGCAAGAATTACATATTTATGGTCATTACATATCTGAGAGATTTAATTTTCAAAAATCATAAATTCATCCTCGTTAAAAAATTTGGAATTATCGGGTGGGACGTATATAGCACCAAAGACAATATTTTCGTCAAGCTTCGATAACGATTTATCAATAGGGATCCATAGGACATATTCACAATTGGACTTTAAAATGTTAATTGAGAGTACAAGCTTGTCTTTAACAAATATACCAATGCCACCAGACTTGCGTTTATATTCTTGTTCTCTATGTTTTGAAAAATAGTCATAGTTATTTATCTTTATTATATCATGCGTGTCAGTGTGTGATTCAGAGATACAAAATATATCGTAACAACTAATGAAACCAGTAAATTCCTGGTAATCTAGCCTTTTTTGATTCCGCTAACATTTAAAGTTTCCTAATTTGATGGTGTTTGCTTTCAGATTGAAGGATGGTTCTTCGCCCCAACTGGCCTAATGGGCATGGTTGCTGTCAGCCGAGGTTCTACCAGGGTTGAGGGGCTGAGGAATGAAATCGGTGAATGGATTCTTGTTTCATTAATGCTTATTAAGAGGCGTAGCGAGGGAGGGACGGGGAGGGTAATTTGCCCCGGGCGCGAACAACAGGGGCGATCGTAGGAGATTAATTGTTTGACATTAGACTAGAATTAGAAGTGTCAGACACCAGTCTACTACGATAGAGCGAACGGGTGACCAGATAATAAAGAACCGGTTCTGAACTAACCAGTGTCGTTCTAGAAATACGACAGCTAAACGCCCATGCTGAGACTAAGAAATAACAGAGAGAGACGTGCTTTTTATAGATGTGTTTATTTTTAATTTTCGAGGACGATTGTGAGAAATTCGTTGGACCCACGCATAAGTAGAATAGTTGTGAGTATCAAAGGATTCAACAAGCATTGCCGAATTTTAATGTTCATGTATAGTTAACAAATTCTTACCAAACACAAACATACACTTCTAAAGTATTTTGTGTAATAAAGATATTAGATCACTTTTAAACGGGGATCTGAAACCAGATGGAGTGCGAGACTTGAAGTTTTTAAAGAAAACTTTGTGAGATTAACGGAACTAGTGGAATTACTAGAGAAACGTAAATGCGAATCAGGCAAATGATGCAGAAAGGTTGATTGCGAATGTTTTGGAATTCAATTTTCTCGTGTTCTTCTACGAAGAATCGGTCGGGTTCAAAGGCGTATTCAGGACCTTACCATGAATTCCAAGGATGCAGCATCTGGTCTTAAAGCATTGGAAATACAAATTAACGCAATGCGCTTAAGTTTGTGCGAACACGCACTCAACAGTGCAAATATAAGAATGGGGGATTGCAATTAAAAGAAGAACCAGGAGAATGAGGCGGATATTCGGAGTGTTGGCACGGGATGCCGAGCTTTCTGCAGATGAGGAGGTTGAGTGCGTAATGAAGAGTGTTGTGGATAGATTTACACAGGAAGTAAAAACTAGATCCAGTCGCATCATTGAATTGAAGGGAACATTTAGATTTTGATATGATGTTCACAATCATGTTAAAAGCGAGGATTTGAACACGCTTCGCAAAATTTGCTTCGATTTAGCCATGTCTATGACACTGAATATAATGCGAAGAACTGTTCAACGAGATTCGCACCTGTAAAATGTTACTTACTACGAGAGATGATGCCATACCATTGACACCTTTTAAACTTATTTATTTCATTGTGTCGTATGGTGATGTCTTTCCCAGTTTGCGTCTGAGCGTTCTATTAGAAAGCTGATGCCACTTCTCTTTTATCTAAGGGCATCGATGGGACAAGATCGTTTTTGTGATCATGCATTTATCAGTATAGAGAAAGAAACAGTTGTAAACAGGACTGATGCTATCATTGACATATTTGCGGACATGACGGCGAGAAAAATCAATTTGATATTTGTCATTTTTAGCTCATCTATTTTTTGAAAAAAAAAATGAGCTATTGTCATCACCTTGGCATCGGCGTCGGCGTCGGCGTTGGCGTTGGCGTTTGCGTCCAGTTAAGTTTTGCGTTTAGGTCCACTTTTCTCAGAAAGTATTAATGCTATTGCATTCAAACTTGGTACACTTACTTACTATCATGAGGGGACTGGGCAGGCAAAGTTAGATAACTCTGGCGTGCATTTTGACAGAATTATGTGCCCTTTTTATACTTAGAAAATTGAAAATTTTGGTTAAGTTTTGCGTTTAGGTCCACTTTTCTCAGTGAGTATTAATGCTATTGCATTCAAACTTGTTACACTTACTTACTATCATGAGGGGACTGGGCAGGCAAAGTTAGATAACTCTGGCATGCATTTTGACAGAATTATGTGCCCTTTTTATACTTAGAAAATTGAAAATTTTGGTTAAGTTTTGTGTTTAGGTCCATTTTATTCCTTAAGCATCAAAGCTATTGCTTTCATACTTGCAACACTTACTAACTTTCATAAGGGGACTGTGCAGGCAAAGTAATGTAACTCTGACTGGCATTTTGACAGAATTATGTGCCCTTTTTATACTTAGAAAATTGAAAATTTGATTAAGTTTTGTGTTTAGGTCCACTTTATTCCTACAGTATCAAAGCTATTGCTTTCATACTTGCAACACTTATTAACTATCATAAGGGGACCGTGCAGGCAAAGTTATGTAACTCTGACTGGCATTTGGACGGAATGATGGGCCATTTATACTTAGAAAATTGAAAATTTGTTTAAGATTTATGTTTTGGTCCACTTTACCCCTAAAGTATCATAGATATTGCTTTCATACTTGGAACACCTAAAACACTATCATAAGGGTACAGTAAAAGGACAAGTTGCATAACTCTGGTTGTCATTGTTACGGAATTATTTCCCTTTTTTGACTTAGTAACTTTTAATATATGGTTAAATTTTGTGTTTCGATCCACTTTACTTCTTAAGTATCAAGGCTATTGCTTTCAAACTTCAAATACTTTCTTGCTATCATGAAGTTACTGTACCTGGCAAGTTGAATTTTACCTTGACCTTTGAATGACCTTGACTCTCAAGGTCAAATTATTAAATTTTGCTAAAATTGCCATAACTTCTTTATTTATGATTAGATTTGATTGATACTTTGACGAAACTACTCTTACCTGACATACCACAATAGACTCCACCCAAACCGTCCCCCGTGCCCTCCCCCCCCCCTCCCCCCCTCCCCCCCACCTCCCCCTCCCCCCCCCTATTTTTTTTTAAGATCATCTCACAAATGACCACCACACCCTCACACTATACCCCCACCCCACCCCACCCCCCCCCATTTTTTTTTTTTTTTTTTTTTTTTAAGATCATCTCACAAATTACCACCACACCCTCACACTATACCCCCCCCCCCCCACCCCCCCCCCCCCCCCCCCCCCCCAAATTTGTTTTTTTTAAACGGTTATGTTTAAAATACCGTCCAACCATCGCACCCAAAAAATCCCACGCCCCATCGCCCTTCCCCCCCACCCCCCCCACCCACCCCCCACCCCCCCCCCCGCCCCCGATTTTTTTTTTTCGCTTTTTTGGAAGATTATGTAATAACTGTCCACAACCCCACACTAACACCCCTCTTCACTACACCCCTCCCTCCTTTGTGATTGAAAATGAGAGTCCCTTCACCTTTAAAAAGAAAATAGATGAGCGGTCTGCACCCGCAAGGCGGTGCTCTTGTTGAAATTGGCGCATGGGATGACTGTTGATAAAAACAAACCATTAATATCAATTTTTGTTGTCGTTGTAGAAGTTTACATTTGAATTTTCTCCAAATTTTCTTTCTTGATGTCTTTAAGCCCATCTGAGCACAACGTGAGCTCATGGTGAGCTTTTTTGATCGCGTTTAGTCTGTCGTGCGTCGTCACCATTTGCCTCGTTTGGTGAGAGAGCTATTATGTAATAATGAGCATCGACTAATGTGCTCTTATTTTTAATGGCACCGAATACTGTACTACAATGTATAATGGGGAGGGGTTAATGAGGCGCGCAGTTTAAACATTGTACCCGGGCGCCGAATACTTTCGCTACGCTTCTATGTAACTTATATTGTATACACAATTCTTGTTTCAAAAGGGTGCATAATATTGTATACAAAAGCTGTACATAGAAATATTCGGTTAAACATTAGACACCATTACGTGTTATAAGCCTAGAATTGAATATTTAAGATTACTGTTAAGTGTTTATGTCTTGCACACAACGAAACTATTCCTCTATATGCAAATCTAATATGTATGTATTGATTCCTTAAAGAAACGGTAAAGCAAAGATTACTTATATTTATTCAATATAAATAATTTCAACTGTCAACACTCTTTTCAATGAATGTGCTAAAAAACGTGTCTTCAAAATATGGCTACATGATTGTTTTGCGTCCTAGCGTATATACCGTAATTACTCTAAGTTTGTAGACTCTTATTTGTGTTTTTTTCTGGTCCGAACATTTAGATACGAAATATAGTCAAAAACTAAAGGTGTCCAAAAATTTAGAGACAACAATTCAGGTGTCAAAAATTAGTTTTATATTTAAATATATACAATACATGTACGATAATATTCTTGTGATTATCTCTTCTTTTTCTGCTTAAAAAATATAAATAAAACTTCACAGTTGTGCAAACGCTTTCCTGAAATGATATAGAACACAAAAGTAAAAACAGAAAACAGTCTGCTTCCTTAATAGGACAACACTGTTTCAAATGCTGTAGGGTGAATTCATTATTTTCCACTGCTGTGCATGGTTATTTACCCAATTACGCGAATATAATGGTCTATTGCCCTCAGGCATGCATCTTACAGGTTTTATGACATTAATGCGGTTGTTAAAATACATAATGAAATGTCAAGAGATAAACAAAAACAGGGCCGAAGTTTGTAAAATAGCGCGGTAAAATGTCATGTCCGAAAATTAAGAGACATAAACTATGAAAAAAATATGTCCGGAAATTAAGTCACGAAAAATAATAGGTTTTGCTAAAAAAGAGGTTGTCCCAAAACTTAGAGTGTCCGAAAAATTACGGTAACTCGATTTATGCACAAAATGCTGTGGAACATCCGCGAAAGCATATTCGTTTATGAACTAACATACATGATGATTTCTACTTCTAAAAAATCTCCGAAATTTCTTCAACTTTGTTGCAACACAGCTTTGGTTATCCTGTATCTTGTTACAGTCAGATGATATCCACCCAAACCCAATGCTTTCCTATTCCGAATAATCGTTACACACTGATAAAGATATAATTATGTTGACCCACGTGTACAATACAATGTTTAAAGCATGGTGCATAAATTAGACATACTTAGAACACAGGTGGAAGTAACGTTCCCTGGATAGTATTTTTTTAGGAGCCCAATATATTCAAATTAATATATAAAATCATGTTAAATGAGAAACAAGAGCTGTCACCATAGGATGACTTATGCCCCCTATAAACGCTTGCTAGAAGATACGAGCTTTTTTCTTAACCTAAACGCACATTTCGAAACCTAAACGCGGACCCTAAGTTCAAGGTCAAGGTCACAACCTAAACAATGCCCCTTACTGCGCCACTTTTATTTATTTAAAAATAAAACATTTGGCAGTTTCATTATTTACCTCCATTTTAAGCTTATTACTTCCCTTGGATTTGTTTTTTTACCTTTGACCTTGAATAATGACCTTGACCTTGACCTTTCACCACTCAAAATATGCAGCTCTATGCGATACACATGCATGCCAAATATCAAGTTGCTATCTTCAATATTGCAAAAGCTATGGCAAATGTGAAAGAACATAAACTAAAAATGAGTGAAAATCTCTGACCCGGCCCCACCCCAACCCCCAAAACCTTTGACCCAGTGATCAGATTACAATTCCGAATAGTGCAGGATCGCACATATGCTCATAGCTACCGTGTGTAAGTTTCAAGGTTCTAATGCTTATAGTGTAAGAGGAGATATTGGCCAGGACGGACGGACGGACGGCGGAGATAACCACAATATCCCCACTTTTTCTCCGAAAAGCGTGGGGATAATTAGTTTGTTAAGACCGTTATCCTGACCATTAAATTTAATTATATTTTGCATACTAATAATTTGATTAATATGAAATGCGTTCTAAACAATGGTAAAACAACCACGCACACTGTGCTGCAATATTCGTTTTAATGCTTACACCTGTAATTTCTCTGCTTTCTGTATGCGAAATGATTATATGCGTTATGCGATCAAATTCAATACGGCGACGACTAAATGGAAATATATAAACCTTCATTACGGTAGATGCTGCTTGTCGATTTTAGATTCAAGCGTTCGCAAAAAATATTAATTTGTGTATAAAACTGATGTTCTATGATTCTATATTAATTTTAATGAGAATCATTACATTAATAGGTAAATTTCCGACATTAACATTAATCAGTTCTACTCATACAGCCTCAGGCAAATACGGCTGTTAGACGCGTAATTTTAATCATGTAAGTATAAATTCAACTAATAAAAATTAATGTTCTCGCATTCCATACCCTGTTTCCCATGTAGTATAACCATTACGAATATTTTATCTTACACATGCTTTATAAACTTTTTAAGCGTTTTCATTGGCTTAGTTTTCGTTTGATTGACGAATCGCAATTTGTTATTTTGCTGAAATGACGTTGCAACGTCAAATGACGTCACGAGATGTCATAAAAAATATTTGACACTCCCTGTCATTTTATACCACATTTTATTAAGCTCGTCCAGGAAATTCGTAAGTTAGCTTGTCAAAGGTTCGCTTACTAACAAAATTCCTGAACTCGTTTTATAAAATATGGTATGATATGACAACTCGTGCCAGATCCTATATTTATTAATACAAGTTATTGCGTATAAAACATCGCTACCAGTGTAAAGTAAATCATGCTTTAAGACGGACTTTATGGCAAATATTAACCTGTTCGAAGACGTTTTACTTATCGGATCATACGACGGATCGCCGGAAGTTAAATACAAGCAAGCTGTTAATGCGATACACAATTAATTTAACTTAATAGGAGCGAGTTCGGGCATTTAACAGACTACTTAAATGTGAACAAAAGGGGTTACTAACTTACTTGTTGACTATCGAAAATTTGAAAATACGTATTGTTATATTCAAACTTCGTTGATCAAAAATTACGTTCAGTACCCATTGTAAAAGTATATTGAATGCCGCATTATTTTTCTCATGCACTCTGTTATACATACATGCCGATGTTTATAGAATATGATAAAACTAAATGAGCAATTTAAAAGAACAGCCTAAAAACGGTTTCACATAAATTGATTTCATGTTGACATAACATTCGAAAATCAATCTGACGAAATTTGGATCAATTAAACATAGTTATGATATTGAATGCATATTTTTACACATTATATGACAGAAGTCATAAAAAACCCAGTATCGCTTTGTTGAACGTATTTGACTTAAATTATCCAAATTATAGTACTGGCTTTGTTCAGGTAATCGTAGATAAAACGATTTAATAATTTCCTTTCTGACATGTAATGGGATTAACAGTATTTATTTATATAGCACGTATGCGATGTATACCCTGCCAGTTTGGTTCCTCTTGTATTATAGTTATGGTACTACACAACACAAAATCTAAGTAACAGTTAAATCACCACTTTTGCTTTTTTTTAAATAACAGAACTCAAGGATTGCAACTATATGACTATATACTTTACCTTTTTATTTCAGTATACATGTTATACAATAAACGCCATAGTATAAATACATACAGCTGCGGGCAATGTCGTTGAAACGTTTACGAGCTAAAATAAAATTGACGGGTAAATACAATTAATGATATTGCAAAATAGATGGAATAAACATTGACTTTCTTTACAAGTGGCATCAAAAGAGACCTTGAGAATATTATAGTACAAAGTCCTTTGAGGTACAAGTAGCTGCAATGCCAGTTGCACGCTCGACACTTAATCAACGTGATGTCTCAATATACACTCAAAACAGCTGAACTGTCACTCCAAATGGTTTGAAGTAATATCTGAGAGAAAATATTCAGGAACCATGATCATGTTTAAAAAGGATTAGCGTGTGCTTCATTCTCGATTGTGTTTGTGCTGAAAAAAGCCCAACACTATTTATATATGACCCTTTGTACTGTAGGTAAAAGTTTTCCTCGAAGTTCAAGTTCAAATTGTAATGCGGAACGAATTAACAAGCAGTATATAAGTAATAGCGAACGCAGTTTTTGAAACATACACACACCGAAGTATAAAAGTGTTAGAGCCAATCGTGAAGTGTGTACCACTATTTTCAGCCGCTATTTGCAAAACCGGGCGTTATGCATGTTCTTTTAGTATCGCCCATTATTACCCTGTGTATTTTGCACTGGCTAATCAGGGACCATCCTTTGAGCTGTTGTGGAATGTTTCCTTTAAGTTTAACGAAAATCAATTATATGCGGAATGTGTCATTCCTTATTAGCAGGGAGGATAATCAACAAATAAAAATTTAACCTCGTGTTTGCACAGATGTGGTTAACGTCAAACTCCAGGTTTGGTTTTGTCTTATATATTTTCTAGAAACATATTAATATGTTGTTTTAATCATTCAGTTACAACAACCCTTCAATTCAGTTCAATATATCCGCGACGGGATAAAAAAGACGTATATCGCAAGTCAGCCTGGCCCTGTTTATTTCATGTGTTTAACTCCGCTTAATCCCATTTGAACAACAGCAAGATTAGTTCAACAACAATTTAACCATCTTTACTGAGTTTGCAAAATAATCTGATTTACTTCCAGCCCATACAAAATATAAATTCAATCAGAAGCGTGTCAGGCTTATACACGCGTGTGCAGTTTTATAGTGTGAGTTCATGGTTCGCACGTGCTTTTATATTCACGTTTCGTGAGATTAATTGCATTGATATTACTGGCTGTCACGATCCAAAGATTTCAAAGAACCAATGCCGTGTAATCTTAGCCTTCTTCATTTGATGTTTTGTGAAAATCGGATTGAGAACGTTATTTGCCATGTAAGAGATCAATATGCAGAAAGCAGTATAACATTTAATGATATAAAGTGAAATACAATAAGGGCTATCAATTGCACACACAATTAAACTTCAGCTGAACAAGCTGGACAGTAATCCTATATCATACAATGAGTTCCTTCGTTCAAGGAAGGAACCAATAGCCAACCAGTGAAACTAAAAATTAATGCATTAGATAAAACAAACACGTTTATAACAAATGTACCGACATAAAATAAACTTGAACCAGAGTCTTAAAATTGTCAATTCAAAAGCACTGTGGCTTTGAACCGGTCGTATGGAGACCAAAAACCCACATAAAGCTCAAAGTTAGACACGTGTATAGCACGTTTTCACAAACAAACAGGTAAATTAATAGATCTGGAGTCAACGCCTTAACATGTTCAATACTAAAACACATTAGGTTTTAAAGCGATTTTAGGAGCTCCAAACAATTACATAAGTAATGATTGAGTTTATGGAGACATTAACAAGACAGTATCACAACTGAACTTTAAAAAAGTAATAATCGCTTTTTAATATCAATTTATTTATTATTAAAATAAAATTAATGGTTCTATACAGACCGGAGCACCCGAACCGTAACTTTCGTGGACACAAAAAAAAAAAGACTGAAGCTCGTCTTTTCCGAGAAACGAAAGGGACATAGCAACATATAGTGTTTGCGTCGACGTAAATGGAAGGAACAAGTTACAAACTGTTTATTAAAGGAAACGTTATCATGTTTGGTTGTGCATAATATTGCAAGTTTCAAATAAGTCAAATGTATTCAAAAACATAAAAATTACAGCTATATAAAATGCAAATGGTATGAATTTACAACAAAAAATCTATAACATCAACCGATATCTACAATCTTAAATAATAATTGAAAATCAGAAATCAGGGGGTAGATCAAACGCAAGTAACTGGTTTGGCGTAAGTGAAAAAAATATTAAGTGGTGTTCAAAATGGCGGCAAACGGCTGATGTTTAGATGTTTTCGTCCGAAATATTTAACGGTTTGTGGAATTACCATACGTATTCATCGTTATCGTTACGCGCAGGATAATGTACTGATATCAATTAAACATTGGTATACATATGTAAATCCTTCAAAGATGGATTATCAATATTAATACAGTTATTGAAGACTTTATACCCAGGTACAGAATTGTTTACGAGTGGTACGGTTCATTGTATGTGAATGTGTTTTAGGACATATATAAGGTTTTCTCAGCAGATTTTAAGGAAAGGTGGTTTAAATGACTGTTATGGTTTACCTTGCATATGTCACGTAATCGTTTATAGTTCATGGACGACACATAGTTACTAGCAATGTTCATTATTCTTAAATTACTTGTGTGTAGCCTATCATTCGATTTCTCGTCATGCGCATATTGTCATGATGACGAGATTTGCATTAACTATCATTTTCCCGTGTCGCGCATGGGACAAGTCTGTCCCTTTCTATTAATGTTAATTTCTCTGCATAATGTGGGATGAAATATTCAACAACATCATATATCAGTTTCTAGTCCAATTTAATGTCTGACATAACTAATATTTTCAGTTATACAAATACAGTCTGATAGCTACATGATCGTATCTTTCTCGATCCGTACGCCTCCAAGTCTAAACGCTGTCTTACTTCGTTTCTACACCAAACATTTCGTTCTATCGCACTACACATAAACATACAATAATAAAATTTCTATAACATATTTGATTGGTCGATTCTATGCGTGCTTATTGCTGGTTGGTTGAATTACAACCTAGGGCTGGAGAAGTCACTATTCAAGTATGTACACGCTAATCAGCATTGTGATACAAATAAATAATGCAAATACAGCCCAAGCCTTGTGTCACCAGCATCGTTCCCATTTTGTTGTTAAAAATACCCCAGATCTAAATATTTAATCTTTCACTTTGTGACTGTCATGTATACTCGCCATTGATAAACTTGTCAATATTTCTTACATAAAGAAAACCCAAATATTTCACCTAATTTCCTATCATTATGTGACACATAAGAATGCTTCAACATTAAAAAAATAACCCCAAGTTTCATAACTGGTGAGCATAGAAACCCCACTTTCCGTAGCTGTAATACCAAGTCATGGATGTCCTACTATAATCGCTATAAAAAATCAATTTGACTATATTGTTTTGTACAAATGTGCCTTTAAGCTATCTAAGTAAGTATTATATGCGTGGACGAAGATCAGCCCCAAATGTCTGGGTAGATAAATTTGCACTTTATATGAAACCAACTCACATAAAAATTCTAGACTTGAGAACAAAAATCAAAGCCATTGTTTGAGAGGCAGATGTTTTTCTATAACTTAAACTTCGCAAACTTAAAATTATACTCTGAATCATATCTGCCTGTTCATTAAAATCTATCAAATAAGTTATTTGTTTAACTTGTATTGTAGTAGCATTCGAAATGGATCCCAAATGTTTCAATAGCTGTGTCTTTGGAGCGAAACACACCCATCAATGTAGCTTTGACACGGAGGTTTTAGACATTGACATTGACTTGAAAACTAATTAGGAAAAATACTGTGAATTTACTAAGCATTGGGGAGATGTAGATAGTACAGAAACTAACCAAGGCTGTATCGAATTTATATGAATATTAATTTTATACCTATTAAAGTTGTCTGCGTATTGACGCCGTTTTCAAATGTGCATGATGATTTGATTTTTCGATCTTCATGATTGGTACTATGTTTAATTTCCGTTCAAATATGCTTTAATTATAGTTGACATCTACAAAGTCGCCATAACGTCGCTTAGTACAGTAAAACGTTTGGACATCATTGTGATAAGTTTTAAAACACCAGACTCTTACACAACGAATGGATACATACACAATCGTTTCAATCTTAGAAAGTTACTCTTGTATACGCATTTGAAAGTGAATAAAGAGATTATATAACAACTCAATGGCATTTATTTTATAATTTGTATTATCGGGATGAAACAAAAAACGTAAAGAATCAATAACTAAGAGTCAAATTAAACACAAATCATAATAACCTCACATCTTCTTTTTACGCGCAAGAAAACAATCGGGTTTCATCGCACATTACTTAAAATATGAACGGTCTCTCCATTAAGATATTAACATTTACAACGTTGTTTTAAACGCAACAAGTCCAATCCAATAATTTATTTTTTTTTTTTCAAAGCAACTGTGGGCATTTAGTGCAGTACAGTTTGCATTTGAATGTGTAATTACATAATAATTGCATGTTGTGTCGATTTTGCTTAGTATGTGTGTCTATCGTCTGATGTACATACTAGTTATTTGATTTAGCACATATATTAGTCCGCACAGTTTTATCTTTCAACAAGTCTAGGCGATACTAAATAATATGACTTTTAGTTAAATTTATATGAGAGTACAGTGCAGCGCCATATTTGACATAAAACAATGTCCGGTCAAGAGATAATTTCCTACTTTAAATGATAAAGTAAATTTATTGTGGCAATGTCTGCGCTTAACCCACGCGAATTATTTAAGACATAACGTCCATGCTATAATAGTACATGATCTAAAAACGTATGTCTGCACTATTGTTACAGTAAAATCTACTCACTGCAAATATGTCCATGTAAATAATTCGATATATACATGCCGTTTTTTAACAGTTTTTTCGTGGACTTGATTTTTGTTCTATGCAGTAAATAATCGTTAAAGCCGTTCATGGGAAAATTAACTTATTTGGACTCGCATTTAATAAATCGAACACTATAACTTTAACAAGCTGATCAATTAAAATCGGGGTATCAGAATTTAAAAAGTTTGAAAATAATGAATGTTCCATAAGTCTTTCCTACATAATAATTCAATTCCTACAATAATGAATAACATTTCGTTGAAGAAAAGTCCTCAGATGACTTTTAATCATAGAATGGATATTGTTTTCTTTAGAGCACATTCCGTCAAAATCGCATATTTCAGGCTGACGGGACAATTAATGTTAGTTATTGTGTAAGGTGTGTAATATGCGAGAAAGCATTTAGAACAAAAATGTATTTATAATGTGATTGATTGTGAAAAACAAAATGCAATACGCGAAACTTTATGATCGGAAACCTGTTCGCATGAGTGCAGAAGGGGTGTTGGTAACCATTATATGTTGTACAGATATTTCAAACATGACAGACGAGAAGTTTTTCTTACTAAAGTGGAATTGACTTTTGTTATTTTAATTTTTATTATTTACGTGCTGTGTCTTTATTTCGAGAGAATAAAACTAATCATAAGCATTCTGTTATCATATATACTACCCGCTATCGTTCTTCAAAAAATCTCAATTTCGGGTTTTGTCAAGTAAAGTAAACTTGAATAAAACATGATAGAAAACTTGAAAACAACAACTTAAAAGCTCATGGATAATTATTGTCTAATAATATATTTATTTTACATGAACCTGTGCGTTGATGAGTATGAATATAAACTTATAAAGTGTTGAATGTAGGATACATTTAACGATACCAAATGTTTAAGCACCAAAATAACATTTATATAAATGAAATTCCGAAGTAGAAATCAAATAAAAAGCATGGGTCTTGAAAATACTACACTAAATCGTTTTAACACAGTCCGTTTTTACAAACATTTTGATTTGGAAGTCAGTTACTACAGTTTAAAAGTGTCCACACAGATAAATAATTTCTTCTCGGAGATTCTAAACAAAGCGTTCAGAACAAAATATAATTTGACCACCAAAGTACGTATCTAAGTCAATAGATTGTTTTCAAGATTTACTCTTTATTGGGATTTTAAGCATATTGTCAGAAAAAACTAACAAACACATGCATTGCAAAGTATATGCCAGCGTGAATACTGGTTGCACATTTACCTGGTTCGAAACTGGTTTCAAGAAGTATGTTTTCCATTTACCGTTCCCAGATGGTAGGAAAAAGTTTATTTTCGAGCGGGGTTGATTTTTAGTTATTGTATAACAGGCGTGAGACCATTTGACTTACAGACTTGACTTGCGGATATTAACATCGTTTATCTATCGTTAATATTTCTTTATTTTCATTTGTCCTATATTCCAAGAATGATGCATGAATACTGGACACCTATATATGTAGCGATGCAGACTTATAATGATATAAGATGTTTATGGCTGAAACTAAAATAAACTTTTTTTTAAAGAAATGGACTATTTCAGACATGAAAATCGTATTCCAACGATGTTTTTATGATGGAGTTAAACATGTATTATTATCATCGATGCTTTGACAAAAGTGTTGCTGTCTAGGAACTGATGTGCATGGTGTTATGACAAGGCCACACTTGTTTTGTCAATTTTAAGAACTTATATTACACAATAATTAATGGCCTTTGACATTCTTTCAGACAGCATTAACTGTACTGTTTAACATTAGGACTAGCACAAGTTAAGCGTTGAAATACAAACATTGTTGTGCACAATTATTTTGAAACTGCAACTAAAACGCGTAACTTGTTTTCATCCTTCCAGTTACATCTTTAAAGTATATGAAGTTAGAAATACTATAATTGCAAAACAATATCAGCGAGGATCTGTCAATTGGCGACGTATGTGAAATATTTCGTTCGCATAGCATTACGTTATTATTGACGTAATACAGTTATTATCAAGACAAATATAAAGGTATTTGTTAAATGTTTGATACCACACTTGGCTAACTAGCATCCTTGATACAAAGATCGCCTTATTGAGCGTCAACGATATACTACATGCAAATTAAGGAATACTTGCATGTTGATGATTAGCTAGAGACACGCGTTAACATAACTTGAAAGTATTTTTTTGTAGTAACAGATTTTGCCATAATGATGATTTCATGACCATAAATGCGCCAAGTGAACAATCTTGTGAATAATACCCAACTTTACGGAAACGTATATGGTACACCACAATAATGTGGTAATGCCGGAATAATTTATATCGACTTACTGTGAAATAACATGGTATGTCGACAAAGTTTTGTAGCTTTTCCCACCTTAATTCTACTCGTCATAACGACATTAAGTTGAAGTCTCTACGTAAATGTTTCCGGCTTTTCCGGATAATATATTTGGTCGACATGATCTAAGTCGACAAATCTACATAATTTTTGGCGTCATGCTCTTGTGAAAATGACTTGCCATCATAGGTTTAGTCGACACGATAAGTTATTTTTTACGCCATGACCCTTTTTCATGTCATGTCGTCGTAGAATTTTGACATCATCACTTTATTGCAACATAAGTTCCGGCGTCGAACAGATTTTTAGTTTCTGGTATATTCTTTCGAAACACGCAAAGCCTCAGACAGTCCATTTTTAGAGCAGGAATGCTTGGTATAAAGGTAAAAATAACATACACTGTTTGCAAACAATAAATATTAATGTGTTCGTTGGGTTTTATGAGCATTTAGAGAGCTTAAATCTCAATTGATTCATTTAGATATTTCTCTTCAAATAATACATGCGAAACGTGTGTTTAACGACTCACAACTTTTTTATATTGCAGATTTGTGTGTCAGTGGCACTGATATATGTTGACTCATCGTTAGCTGTACTTTCAAATCACGAAAGGGTTTTTTGATATCGCGTTATCAAATACAGGGCTATACGCGTCCGGATATATGTGAATTTTTGCTTTTCCTTCACAACGCTGCTCTCAGTTAGGGTCAACTGAAACGGATACTGCGTAGGTTAGGGCTCAAAAGACGCAACGCGTCGTCTCCTCTTCCAGACGTTATACGAGCGATTCGTTCAGTATATAAAAGAGGGATGGCTGAATGTGGTTATAAAACTATATGGAAACTGGTCAACACAACCACAAATGTCAAAGTAACCCAAGAAACAACAAGATGTGTATTGAAGATAATTGATCCTGAGGGTGTTGCTTTCAGGTCTGCACATCGCCTGCGACGCAGAGTCTATACCAATAAAAGTCCTAATTTGACTATACACATTAATGGGTATGATAAGCTAAAGCCTTTCGGAATTGCTATACACTGGGTGATTGGTGGATTTTTCAGATGCATATAATGGCTGGAGGCATGTTATTCGAATAACGACCCTCGTATTATCGCGGGCTTCTTTGTTAACGTTTTAAAACGGATTGGTCGCGTTCCAAGTCTGGTTCGTGGCGATGCAGGGACAGAAAACGTTTGGGTACGGGCTATGCAGATAGCGTTTAGGTTTAATGACAGAGATAACATTTCTGGAATGAATAGTTACATGAATGGGAGATCCACTGGCAATCAAAGAATTGAACATTGTTGGGTGAATTTAAGAGTCAGTTTTACTGGAGGAACTATTTTAAGGATATGGTAGACAGCGGCTTGCTTCGAATTGATGATCCTGTGCATTAAGAATGCTTGAGATTCTGTTTCATACCATTAATACAACGTGATCTGAACTCTTTCACCCATCTATGGAATTCTCATCGGATTCGGCAGCAAAGACATGTGGAAGCACCAAATGGGATACCGATGGTAATGTTCTACCAGTCTGAGGCGTATGTAACCCGAATTTTTTTTATTTCGGCTTCCTTGCCAGTTGAAACCATTGATCGTATTCAAGAGAGATACTTTGTAAAGAAACCGAAGTTTGGGTGTAAAGATGACTTCATACCCGTCCTAAAACATGTGTGTGAAATGCAGCGGGAGCAACTGCCAATTCCTGAATCGATTGAAAGTGCGACTTCTTTGTTCTTGGCCTTGACTGAAATATTGGATGGTTACTAATTACATATGGAAAAAAATGGCTTAAAAAAGTAGTTATATTTTGCACATTTTATCGTTAAGTTAGTTTAGTTCAAGTAAGTTTCGTTTCGAGTTTTATTTACAATGTGTCGATAAGCAACACAAAATTGATATTTTTGGTATTGGAATTGATCATGACGTAGAAAACTTTTTTTTCTTTGTTAAATACATTCACTCATATTGTTGTACACATTTACAGAAATTGCAAACTTGATAAAAACAGATTAATCATGTTCTTCATTATATTGTTAGATTGCAAAATAATGAATGGAACGTCACTAACTGTTTGAAAACATGGCAGTCATTTAGTTATGAAATCCTCGTTAATTGTGGAATGTTCATTTCAAAATATGTTTTATTTCAAAAGATATATTAACATTTCTTTTCAAACTTCAATATATTTAACGAAATGACTGTTGTTAATCTTATATTTAATATTTACACGGGCGCAAATATATGATATGTTTACTTTGTATTTTCTTACTTGAATTTCTGTTCCTGAAACTCTAGTGTACATGTATAAAGTACATGTTTCAAATAAATGTTCATACTGCAATGCGATCTTCATTTCTTTTAATGGTCAAATGATTCGTTTATGAGGAAATGGAAAATTATACAAATGTGACACAAAATTGGGCTATTTGTAGATCAATTTTAGGGCTAGTTAATGTGATCGGTCTTTCTTCGTCGTCCGTCAAAATTTTCACTAAAGCGAAATCACCTACTCAGCTGTGCCAATAATACCAAAACATGAACAGTCTTCAAAGCTAGTAAGGTTTTATTTCCATATTATGTCCACTTCGCACTTTATTTATCAAAGTATTTCAGACAAGGGCTGTGTTTGTGAAACACAATGTCCCCTACTGCGCCGGTTTGAAGCCATATATTTTAACTTTTACCTTGAAGGATGACCTCGACCTTTCACCACTCAAAAGGTGCAGCTTCATGAGATACGCATGCATGCCAAATATCGAGTTGCTATCTTTAATATTGCAAAATTTGACCCTTGACCTTGAATGATGACCTTGACCTTTCACAACTCAAAGTGTGCAGCTCCATGAGATACACATGCATGCCAAATATCAAGTCAATATCTTCAATATTACAAAAGTTATGGGCAATGTTTAAGTTTTCGGACAGACGGACGAACGGACGAACAGACAGACTGACTGACGAACAGGCAGACGGACAGTTCAAAAACTTTATGCCACCCTTCAGGGGCATACACAAGTTAAAGTTTTCGGACGGACGGACAGACGCCATATATTTGACATTTGTCCTTGAAGGATGACCTTGACCTTTACATTTTACCACTAAAAATGTTCAGCTCATTGAGTTACACATGCATGCCAAATATCAAGTTGACATCTTGAATAATGAAAAAGTTATGGCGAATGTTAAAGTTTTCGGACGGACGGACAGACGCCATATATTTGACATTTGACATTGAAGGATGACCTTGACCTTCACCTTTCACCACTAAAATGTGCAGTTCCATGAGATGCACATGTATGCAAAATATCAAGTTGCTATGTTTAATATTGAAAACGTTATGGCCATTACAATTTTCGGACGGACGGACTGACGGCATATAGCAGTTGACTGACTGACGGACTGTTCAACTGCTATATGCCACCCTAGCGGGGGCATAAACATTTGAATATTTGTTTACGAGCCCGTATAGTTTTATATGAGTTGTGATACATTTACCCTTTGACTTGCTCGGTCTATGTTCTGACCCTTTATATATAAACTCACCCGGATTATTAATGTGTTATTGAAAGCGAATTATGCATTTGATCGCCAATTATACGTGCAGTCATCATTGTAAAACGACAAAAATGCACGGCGAATATAAAAGTAACGCTTGACTTTAATGGCATTTTATTTTTCTTGCAGTTGATTACATAATTACAATTGCCCTATGTTTCACTAGTGTACATTATTCTGATTGGCTATAGTATATTATTTGACTAGGCTTTAATATTCAATGAAGTGAGCTGCCTCCACGAAGCGCACGAGGAAATCGAGCATCAAGCGTGAGACTACTTGGATAAATGATGCCACGTGCGACGTGTACACAGTCGAAATGAAGGCGCTTGCTAAATTCATGCACCAATAAATCCAAAATTGTATTGTCTTTTAGCCAAACCATTGAAAACATATGCACATGCAGAGTGATAATTCGGGATTTTCGTAATTAAGAAGTTGTCTCCCATTCGGTTAGGTATCAAGAGTATCCCGAGTAAAAAGCGGTCCGTCTAAAATGCGTATATGACTCATATCCGCGGATATGACCGAAAAATGCGGATATGGACGAATATAAGCAATATCGACACTTTTTCTGCAATGTTCATGTCAATGTTCAATGAATAATACACAATGTTTATTAAATATGCAAGGTAAAATATCTTACATTTGTTTGTTACTATATATTATAGTTTATTGAAACGTAAACATATGCACGTTATTGTATTTATTCAAATGAACAAAGGATATCGTAGTGCTACATTTAAATGTTTCAAGAGTGATTATAACCATTATATTAGCGCTGTTATTGAAAAGCAATGCATGTCCCGCAAATCTTTTAGATTTTTCGTTAATATTTCAACAGTTCATATCCAATATCCCGAAAAGTTAAAATACGAAGCCTATATGTTTAAGATTAATATTACAGCTGCTACATTCACTTATAAAATCATAATATTAACGAAAAATATAATATTTTAGCATTGCTTTTCAATAACAGTGTAACTATAATGGTTATATGAACATGATGTGGACAATTTGGATTATGACTACAAAACATGCTACCTGTCTGGTACTTACGAATGGAAATGTAGGGCAGAGGTGACAGGGATATTGTCTGGAAGTGGCTGTCTTAATATACACTGCTTTCTTTCATGTTTTGTTACTACTTTGCGCTGAGGTAAATTTTCAGTAGGAATTTTGTTTCGGTCAACAGAGTTTAGACCGATTCCGTCTCGAAAGTGGTCGGATCTGACTTGAGTATACGCCGTTGGAAATCAATTTTTCAGGCTAATTGCTGTCATCCAAGCTTTTCTTGTAATGAGTCTTTAGGCAATATATGTAATGTTACTTTTCTTGAAAATGTACCTATTATACCGCTACAATTAAGGCATTTGACGATGGAACAGTAGTATTTCCCAATTGTTTTCCTTAACACCGGAAGTAGGTATACCTACACACACGAACGACAACTCTGTCAAAACGGAATAACGAAAATCGGGACATATTGTTTAAGAGTTTAACTAAAAATTTTCGGTGGGATAATGACGTCATTTCGTCAAAAAAATGTCATCATTTCACAGCAAAAAGTGAAAATTATCGATATTTTTCACTGTTTATTTTCACTGTTTGAAACCTTGAAATTATCAGTTTTCATTCACTTATATTTCTCAATAAACCACCGGAAAGCATAAAATAAAAAGTAACAATCAAATATAAGAAATTTTTACCTTGCATAAAGTTATTATAGCACTACAAAAATAGATCCTTTATTGGATAAACCACATTCGTCGATTTTATCATATTCGCGCATTTGAAATCATCATTTATTTTCAAATGAAAAATGCCACTTGAAACAGTGACATTTCAGACAATATTTACTGCATTCATAACATTCAGTATATTTAAATAAACATTTTGAATTCAAATAAAAATATAACCAGGGAAAAGTAACATCATTAATTACTTGTGGTGTGGCGATAATCGGCCCAAAAATATTGTAATATTTTCTAAAGCATATTGTATATCTAAATACTAAAGTTTTGAGACGACATCTAGAATAATAATACATTCAGTATATTATATAAACATTATGAAAACTTATACAACAAAACATATGTGGTGTCGGCATGGTTATATTGTTTGTGGTGTGTAGCCCTAAAACAATCTTCTGGCACTTCGTCATGTTCGCGGATGTGAATTAAGAGTTGGAAAAATGATAATGTCTATTAAATTGTTATGTTTTGAGACAATACTAACATATTTAACCCATAATTGTGTTGCACAAAGTGTCGATATTGCCTGTATTCGTCCATATCCGCGCTTTTCGGTCAATCCGCGGATATGAGTCATATTCGCATGTTAGACGGACCGCGTTTTACACGGGATACTCGTGATACCTTCCCGAATGGGAGAAAACTTCTTAATTACGAAAAGACCTAATTGTAATTACATGTAGAAGGATTGAAACGCTCGTTTCTTCGCTTCATTGATGTAAGTAGGTTATTTTTGGTATTTAATTCGGCTTTATGCAAATTAGTACCTCACAAAAACATGCACATTTTAAACTAGAGACAACTAAACATCCTACATTTAAAAGACC